>NC_092721.1:161890028-162190028 GCF_047496885.1 Scyliorhinus torazame | reverse complement strand
CTCCGTTCGCGATCCGAATGTAGATCACATCTAACGGTAGACGTATTGTTTCAGATTTTGCAAACGCTGGCTGGTTGAGCACATTTCAAATCTGCCTATTATGAACAACCAAAGGAATATTTTGTTTCATTCAATCAGCCAATCACAGGGAGGTATGGCCTGCATATCTACATAGAACATAGAACAATACAGCGCAGTACAGGCCCTTCGGCCCACGATGTTGCACCGAAACAAAAGCCTACACTATGCCATTATCATCCATATGTTTATCCAATAAACTTTTAAATGCCCTCAATGTTGGCGAGTTCACTACTGGTAGCAGGTAGGGCATTCCACGGCCTCACTACTCTTTGCGTAAAGAACCTACCTCTGACCTCTGTCCTATATCTATTACCCCTCAGTTTAAAGTTATGTCCCCTCGTGCCAGCCATATCCATCCGCGGGAGAAGGCTCTCACTGTCCACCCTATCCAACCCCCTGATCATTTTGTATGCCTCTATTAAGTCTCCTCTTAACCTTCTTATCTCTAACGAAAACAACCTCAAGTCCATCAGCCTTTCCTCATAAGATTTTCCCTCCATACCAGGCAACATCCTGGTAAATCTCCTCTGCACCCGCTCCAAAGCCTCCATGTCCTTCCTATAATGCGGTGACCAGAACTGTACGCAATACTCCAAATGCGGCCGAACCAGAGTTCTGTACAGCTGCAACATGACCTCCTGACTCCGGAACTCAATCCCTCTACCAATAAAGGCCAACACTCCATAGGCCTTCTTCACAACCCTATCAACCTGGGTGGCAACTTTCAGGGATCTATGTACATGGACACCTAGATCCCTCTGCTCATCCACACTTTCAAGAACTTTACCATTAGCCAAATATTCCGCATTCCTGTTATTCCTTCCAAAGTGAATCACCTCACACTTCTCTACATTAAACTCCATTTGCCACCTCTCAGCCCAGCTCTGCAGCTTATCTATATCCCTCTGTAACCTGCTACATCCTTCCACACTATCGACAACACCACCGACTTTAGTATCGTCTGCAAATTTACTCACCCACCCTTCTGCGCCTTCCTCTAGGTCATTGATAAAAATGACAAACAGCAACGGCCCCAGAACAGATCCTTGTGGTACTCCACTTGTGACTGTACTCCATTCTGAACATTTCCCATCAACCACCACCCTGTCTTCTTTCAACTAGCCAATTTCTGATCCACATTTCTAAATCACCCTCAATCCCCAGCCTCCGTATTTTTTGCAATAGCCTACCGTGGGGAACCTTATCAAACGCTTTGCTGAAATCCATATACACCACATCAACTGCTCTACCCTCGTCTACCTGTTCAGTCACCTTCTCAAAGAACTCAATACGGTTTGTGAGGCATGACCTACCCTTCACAAAGCCATGCTGACTATCCCTGATCATATTATTCCTATCTAGATGATTATAAATCTTGTCTCTTATAATCCCCTCCAAGACTTTACCCACTACAGACGTGAGGCTCACCGGTCTATAGTTGCCGGGGTTGTCTCTGCTCCCCTTTTTGAACAAAGGGACCACATTTGCTGTCCTCCAGTCCTCTGGCACTATTCCTGTAGCCAATGATGACCTAAAAATCAAAGCCAAAGGTCCAGCAATCTCTTCCCTGGCCTCCCAGAGAATCCTAGGATAAATCCCATCAGGGCCCGGGGACTTATCTATTTTCAGCCTGTCCAGAATTGCCAACACCTCAATGCCATCTATTCTATTAGCCTGGGGCTCAGCATTCTCCTCCACAACATTATCTTTTTCCTGAGTGAATACTGACGAAAAATATTCATTTAGTATCTCGCCTATCTCTTCAGACTCCACACACAATTTCCCATCCCTGTCCTTGACTGGTCCTACTCTTTCCCTAGTCATTCGCTTATTCCTGACATACCTATAGAAAGCTTTTGGGTTTTCCTTGATCCTTCCTGCCAAATACTTCTCATGTCCCCTCCTTGCTCGTCTTAGCTCTCTCTTTAGATCCTTCCTCGCTACCTTGTAACTATCCATCGCCCCAACCGAAACTTCACACTTCATCTTCACATAGGCCTCCTTCTTCCTCTTAACAAGAGATTCCACTTCCTTGGTAAACCACGGTTCCCTCGCTCGATGCCTTCCTCCCTGTCTGACCGGTACATACTTATCAAGAACACGCAGTAGCTGATCCTTGAACAAGCCCCACTTATCCAGTGTGCCCAACACTTGCAGCCTACTTCTCCACCTTATCCCCCCCAAGTCACGTCTAATGGCATCTGGTATCCCACTGGTTCTGAAATTCATGTATGACGTTGTTCAGTTGTGTGGTATACAGAAAATCTAGCATCATGTTAGTGGGAAATAAGCATAATAGGCAGAGTATAGACATGGTACTCAGCTAGTCTGTGCTGGCAAAACCCAAAGCAAAATGCCTATGGTTCATCATGATTCCACGATTTGGCAGCCTTTCGTAAACAATCTACTAATAGCTACAGCAATGACAAAATTAAAATTGATCAGTTGAGCTCATAAAATGCCTAATTTACGCTTGCTAGAAGTGACATACATTCATATACAGGGGGCTGTTCGCTGCAAACAAAAGGATACATCCACGCCTTGCACCTTTTTTGAATTACTGAGGAGTTTGGGGAGTCAAGAGTTACCCATTGTTTTCTCCGTGACTATGCCTCGACCAGAGTTGACTTGGCAACTGATCAGCATCTTTTTCTACTGTGGGATAAATTGGTTTGATTGTTTGAAATTTGGTATTCTTACATTTTGTCTGATGGGGGCAAGATGCAAACTTCAGCAACATGCCTCTCTTTACAAAAATATTCAAATTCTGTACAACCAAGCCGCTTGAAAACAAACAAATTGTAATATTTTTCTGTTGGTAATATCATTGTCAACAGGTTACAAAAAAGGTGAGAGGAAATAAAGTAAAGATAGGATGAGTTTAATAACAGCTAAATTAAAATAAATTAATTGAACCGGTGCTGGGAGAGAGCATTTCTAAAGAGATTGGGTGAGACAATGGAGAGATCAAAGGGAAAGAACGTATTTAAGGAATTATTAAAACCTATGCGAGGTGTGAGGGGATATCTGTTTAGATCTTTCAGCAGACAGCAAGAATTGCTGGTCGGAACTCCCAGAAAGCAGCGTGAACAAAGCCAGACCTGAAGAATCAGTGGCGGGATTCTCTGACCCCCCCCGGCGGGTCGGAGAATCGCCGGGGGCTGGCGTGAATCCTATCCCCGCCGGTTGCCGAATTCTCCGGCACTGGATATTCGGCGGGGGCGGGAATCGCGCCGTGCCGGTCGGTGGGCCCCCCCAGCGATTCTCCGGCCCGCGATGGGCCGAAGTCCCGCTGCTGGAATGCCTGTCCCGTCGGCAAGAATCAAACCACCTCTCTTCCCGGCGGGTCTAGGCGGCCCGGCCAGGCTCAGGGGTCCTGGGGGGGGGGGGGGGGGCGCGGGGCGATATGGCCCCGGGGGGTGCCCCCACGGTGGCCTGGCCCACAATCGGGGCCCACCGATCCGCGGGCGGGCATGTGCCGTGGGGGCACTCTTTTCCCTACGCCTCGGCCACAGTCTTCACCATGGCCGACGCGTAAGAGAACCCCCCCCCGCGCATGCACGGGGATGACGTCAGCAGCGGCTCCCACGCATGCGCGGACTTCCGCCGACCGGCGGAGTCTTTTCGGCCCCGGCTGGCGGCGCGCCAACCACTCCGGCGTGGGCTAGCCCCTCAAGGTGAGGGCTTGGCCCCTAAAGGTGCAGAGAAATCAACACCTTTGGGGTGGCCTGACGCCGGAGTGGTTCACGGCGCTCCATCCCGCCGGGACCCCCCGCCCTGCTGGGTAGGGGAGAATCCCAGCCCAGTTTTTTCCATCTCAGAGGAAAAGCAAAGGCACTGTATGGGAAAAGATTACTGGGATTCTATTGATTTTAAATCCAGAAAGGATTACTGAACAGAAAAGGGGGAAGATTAGCTCTGAGGGTAGTTAAGTTAAGATTGTTTGGAACTGTTTTAAAATACTGTTCTTGGTTAAACCTCTTTTGTGTTTAAGTGAAATTCTATTTTTTTCTTTAAGTCTTAATAAACATTTATTTTACCATAAAATCATCACAAGTAGTAGGGGACATTATTACCGAATTTTGAAACCTCCCTTTATACTATACAAATTGCAACAAAAAAAAACACTTTGGCAGCTACTTAAAGTTTCCCTTCTGTGATTTGGGCACCTCGGCAGTTATGATCAGCCATACCATACCACTGTTTATTCACAACTTATATAATTCTGGAATGCGTTACTCTTGTCACTACCTATGTGAATTATATGCATAGTTCACGATTCAACATTAAGCTCTGGCTTTTCAGTTGTACGAACAGAAATCGGTCAACTTTCTAAACAAAACTAATTTGATTTTGCTAAAATTTATATGAAATTTGCTAATATTATAAATATTAGTGGTGAAAATGGATCAATAAATTTTCACTGACTGAATGAATTGTGCTTAAATCTACATAAAATGTTATGCCAATAAACAGGCTTTGGCAGTTACAGAAAAATAATGAATTTGTTGTATTCAATATCTTTACTATTTTACTTTTTAGAAAATTGCCAAAAATTCACTTGCATAAAATCCAAACAAGAGACCTGACATTTAAAGTTATGCACAGTTCATTACTGTGCTCTCAAAGTAAATAAAATGCTAAATTGTAGTTATTGGATACAAACTCATAACACAGGCTAGCAATAGGGCATTTATCTCTGTCACAGTTAAACAAGTGTGGCTTACAAGGTTCAAAGGTTATCACAAATGTGGAATAACACACTGCTGAGAATAGCAAGCCTTGCTGTTTTATGATTTTTTTGCTCGAGCCTATACATAAATGAATTTAATGTTTGCTCACTGATAGGTTAGAAACCTTAATCATTTCTGACATAAACCTTCAATATTTACATATTTTAGGTCCCCCCCCCGTACCGAACAACAACTATCCATTGCTCATAATTGTTCTTAATCTTAAAACTAAAATATGAATAAAATTTGAGAACAAAAGACAGGATTAAATTAAACCTAAATTTCTTCTGAAGCCTAATCACAAAACAAGCAAAAGACTCAAATTACAGAGATAGGACTAAAAGTAAAACTATTTGTATATCTGAAACTGAAATGGTTGTCAATATTTTCAACTGACTTAAAATCCAAGACTGTTTTGAACTTCACGTTTCAAGCAGAGTTAGAGGATATAGGCACTTAACCAAAGTATGGGGTGGAGAAAGCAGAGAAGGAAAATAAGAGATGGAGGGATCTCAGCGGGAAGCTGGGAAAAGGGATTGAGACAGAGATGGGAAGTTTACGGTGAAGACTAGTGTGAAATCAGGTAGGTGATGAAAGGGGCACGGGAGGGAGAAAATAAATAGTGAGAAGAAGACAGAGGAGAGGAGGAAGGGATTGCAAGGTCAGAAATCATCTTGGAGTTGGAGGACTTGAGAATTATCTCAGCTGTTGGCATTGGGCTCCCAGAATAGCTACATTTGCCAAGGGAAGTAGAAGGTCAATAGCAAAGATGCAGATTTTGTTCTGATTGCACCGATTCCAGGATGAACTCCATATTGAACAGTGCCTTTTTACATGTGAAGAACTATAAAATGCTTATGAAAAGCACTTGAAAAAATGCTGATAGGTGCAGGGGTTCCAGCAACTGCAAAATTTATGAACTGGGATGGAGAATTCAGGTCAGCTGAAAAGGGACAGATTGCCAACGGCAAAGAATAAGTGACCAGTGGGAGAAGGTTGGGGGGTCTTCAAAATTGGAAATTGAGCAGGATAGGGTAGACTGTGAGAAGAAATTATAGTTGGAGAAGGGAAATTCTCTTAGTTGGAGGACAAAAAGGAGGCCATAAACCTGCTCAATTTGGAGGGGGTGGGGAGAGCTAGTGCTTCACTTCTCATTTTTTGCTTTGGTTCTTTTTAAAAAGTATTATTTCTTCAACTTATCAGCCTTTCTTGGCATTGCTGCCTTCCAATTGTAACCCATCATCATTTTTTGAGCATATTTTTTTAAGTTCAAAGTTTAAAAACGCCTGCCTGCCAGGATACTGTATTCCCAGGTTATGTGTTTGAGAGAAGGGGAAGCCAGACTCTTCGGTACCAAGTCGATGGGAGAAACTGGTTTTGGAGGGAATCCATTTGATTGATTAACTGGCAACCAATGGGTTGGCCAGGGACAGTGTTCTGCTGAAAACAGCTAATGATTAGTTCCTGCCGGATGATGTTTCTGAGAGAACCTTCCAGAAGTGATCAGGGCTCAGACGTGAAGGAAGCTGTTTTCTTTCTCTGCTGCCTGCTGTCTGTAGGTGGAAGCTGAAGATCTTTTAAGTGTATCAAAACCAGCAGTTTATTGTTCTTCAGTGGCTGCAGTAAAATAACTAATCAATTGTTTTGAAAGCAGTGAGTGTCTAGTATGTCCTTTGCTGTGAACCTGAAAGGATGCTGAGTTTGCGGGGATGGGAGATAACCTCACCCGAGAACATCAAATCAAGCCTGGAAGAAAGGAAGGACCAAACTGGAAGTCTGAACTTCAGAAACACATTGACTGGAAGTCTTCCGGTGAGTTAAAGATCCCGATACTTTTATTTCATTAAAATTTTCTTTCCCGTTCCCCTCTAGGTTGTTTATTTGTGTGTGTGTGTGTGTGTGTGTGTGTATGTAAATATAAAGAGTGGGGCGAGTTCCAAAGGTGGGGGAGGGCGAGGTGATATGGAAAATGGGTAGTTTATAGCCAGTGAAATTTTCTGTCTGTTGAATTAAAGATATTGTTCATAATAAAAGGTTACTCATGTTTTACAATTACAAAAATCTGGTGACTGTAGTTTATTGGACTTAACCAAAGATCTTGAGTATTTAAATAAATCTAATTTCACTGGTGTTGTGACTCGAGATAAAGTGAGGCTGGAATTGACAATGTGGAAACTGACATGTTTTCAAATGATATTGCTGAACGGCAACATTTAGATGAGAAATAGGAGAAAGTCAAGGGTAGATCCTTGGGATAGTGCAGAGATAACTGTATGGGAACAGGAAAAGAAGAATCCTTGACTATGATTAGATAAGAATGGAACCGAGTAAATTCAGTTCCACTCACTGGAAAATGATGGAGTGGCATTGGCTGCAGGAAGTTTGAGGAGGACAGGGAGAGATAGTACAGATGTACTATCACCATCACATCAGGTGTGCTTTGTAACTTTGAGAAGAGCTGTGTTAAGGCGATAGAAGGGGTGAAAATCTGATTGAAGGGATTCAAAGATGAGTTCTGAAAAAGCTGGACATGAGTTTGGGAGGCTACAACAGGCTTGAGGACTTTGGCGAGGCAAGAGAGATTGGAAGTTGCCAAAATGTGATCTAAGAACAAAGAACAATACAGCACAGGAACAGGCCCTTCGGCCCTCCAAGACTGTACCGGTCATGATACCACCCTTGGCCAAAACCCTGAGCACTTCCTAGTGCGGTATCCCTTTATACCCATCCTATCCATGTATTTGTCGAGATGCCTTTTGAACACCATTAATGTATCTGTTTCCACAACCACCCCTGGCAGTGCGTTCCAGGCACTCACCATCCTGTATAAAAATCCTACCTCACACATCTCCTCTAAACTTTGCCCCACGGACCTTAAACCTATGCCCCCTAGTGACTGACCCCTCCACCCTGGGAAAGAGTGCCGGCCTTTCGACTCTATCCATGCCTCTAATAATCTTGTAGACCTCTAGCAAGTTGTCCCTCAACCTCTGTCGTTCTAATGAAAACAGTCCGAGTCTATTCAGCCTCTCCACATAGGTTATACCCTCCAGACCAGGCAACATCCTGGTAAAACTCCTCTGCACCCTTTCCAAAGCCTCCACATCCTTTTGATAGTGTGGCGACCAGAATTGCGCACAATATTCCAAGTGCGGCCTTTCCAAGGCGCTATACAACTATGGCATGACTTGTCAATTCTTATACTTGATGCCTGTCCAATGAAGGCAAGCATTACATATGCTTTCTTGACTACCTTGTCCACTTGTATTGCCACTTTCAAAGATCTATGGACCTGTACACCCAGATCTCTCTGACTTTCTATATTCCTAAGAGTTTTGCCATTTACTGTATATTTCCCCTCTGTGTTAGACCAACAAAATGCATTACCTCACATTGTTCCGGATTAAACTCCATTTGCCATTTTTCTGCCCAGGTTTCCAACCTATCTATGTCCTGCTGTATCCTCTGGCAATCCTCAACACTATCTGCCACTACACCAACCTTGGTGTCATCCGCGAACTTACTGATCAAGCCAGTTACATTTTCCTCCAAATATTTTTTTAATATAAATTTTGAGTACCCAATTTGTTTTCCAATTAAGGGGCAATTTAATGTGGCCAATCCACCTACCCTGCACATCTTTGGGTTGTGGGGGCGAAACCCACCCAAACACAGAGAGAATGTGCAAAGTCCACACGGACAGTGACCCAGAGCCAGGATCGAACCTGGGACGTCAGTGCCGTGAGGCAGCAGTGCTACCCACTGCCCCTCCGTGCTGCCCCTCCTCCAAATCTTTTATGTATACTACAAACAACAGAGGCCCCAGCACCGATCCCTGTGGAACGCCAATAGTCATAACCTTCCATTCAGAAAAACACCCTTCTACTGCTGCCCCCTGTCTTCTGTGAGCAAACCAGTTCTGTATACAGCTTTCCATCTTTGATCCTGTTTGACTTCAACTTTTGTACCAGTCTGCCATGAGGCACCTTGTCAAAGGCTTTAGTGAAGGCCATGTAAACAAAACCCACTGCCCTCCCCTCATCAATCATCTTTGTCCCCTCCTCAAAATACTCAATCAAGTTAGTGAGGAATGACCTCCCCTTCACAAAACCATGCTGTCTATCGCTAATGGGTCCATTTGTTTCCAAATGGGTATAAATCCTGTCCCAGAGAATTCTCTCCAATAATTTGCCTACTACCGACGTGAAGTACACCGGCCTACAGTTTCCAGGATTATCCCTGCTACGTTTCTTAAACAGCGGTATCACATTAGCTATTCTCCAGTCTTCTGGGAGCTCACCTGTAGCTAATGAGGTCACAAAGGTGTCAGTCAAGGTCCCAGCAATTTCCTCCCTTGCTTCCCTCAGTATTCTGGGGTAAATCCCATCGGGCCCAGGAGACTTATCTACCTCAATGTCTTTTAAAACACCCAATAACTCCTCCTTTTTGATGTCAACATGACCCAGGCTATCCACACACTCTAGCTAAGAATCATTTTCCACAAAGTCCTTTTCTTTGGTGAACACTGATGCAAAGTACTCATTTAGTACCTCGGCCATTTCCTCTGATTCCCCCCACTGTCCTTAAGTGGACCAATCCTTTCCCTGGCCACCTTCTTGTTTTTTTACACATGAATAAAAAGCTTTGGGATTCACCTTAATCCTACTTTCCAAGGACTTTTCATGACCCCTCCTAGCCCTCCCAATTTCCCGCTTCAATACTTTCCTATTTTATTAATACTCCTCAAGTGTTTTGACTGTCCCCACCCTTCTAGACCATAGAAAAGCCTCCCTTTTCTTTTTGACATTAGCCTGAAGGTTGGGAGGATTTTAGAAATCAGCAAATGAGCACCAATAAATTAATCAAGAAATATGAAAGAGAATGAGAGTAGAGTAGCAAGAGATAGAAAACAGATCATAAGTGTTTTTACAGTATGAGGAAAACAAAGCTTGTTTTAAGAGATTCATAGTTGTATTGGTAAACTTTAGAAATAAGATATAGTTTTAAGTGGCACAAAAACAGAAAATGCTGGACAATCTCAGCAGGTCTGACAGCATCTGTGGAGAGAGAACGGAGCTTATGTTTTGAGTCTGGATGGCTCACCCACTTTTAAGTAGGTTTCGTTTAAGGTTTCTGTGGAAGTAAGGGTAAACCTATAGTTGGATTCATGCTGCACAAAGATGTTTGTATGTGTGGGGGTTGGTTAAGTTCCAACTGCGATTCTATTGTGAGAGGGTTACGGCATGAAGAATAAATAAAAGGTATGAGTGTGTGACCGTTGCTTGGCAACTGGCAGTCCTTTCATGGGTAGAAAAGCTTTTAAGTTTTAGTTTTGGCTGGATAGATTGCTGTTGAAGACATTATACCAGGGAAAGAATATCATTCAACTCTGCAGCAGAAGCTGGACAGGACAAGTGAGTTGCAAAGATGCAAGCTTCCAAAGGAACGAGATACAATCCAGATAACCAGGAAATTGAGAAATAATGTCTCCAGACCACTGTGGATAATCAGTCACTGAATATATTCACAATAGTGATAGATACATTTTTGGGCTCGAAGGGAATTAAGTGATATAACAGCGCAGGAAGTTGGAGTTGAGGTAGGAGAACAGCCATGATCTTATTGAATGTTGGTGCAAATTTGAAGGACCTACAATTTTCTGATTACATAGCTTTAATTAGGATGCACATATCCTGACAGAAATGGGGGTAAGGGAGGAGACCACAGGAGATAGAGTCCAAAGTTAAAATCATAAGGCACGCAGGGGAAGTAGTTTGCAGAGGTATATGGAGTCAACATGCAGCATTTGCGAACACTACCCAAGTTCAGAGAAGGCGTCAGGTACGTGAAGCGATTTAAAAGAGTACAAGAGGAAACTCCGGTGGAGGAATTTCTGTTGGAGTTAAAGTCCAGGAATTGATTGATATTTATTGTCACATGTACCGAAGTACAGTGAAAAGTATTTTCCTGCGGAAATTTGAAGGATCTACAGCAGCACCTGTTGCTTATGTACTTATGAGATGGGGCCATAATTTGCAAAGACAAGCTGGTAATTGATTGCATTTTTGGGAAGGGAAACATGATAGCAGATGTGATGGGCAGGGAGACAGTATCTGAGGAGAGGAAACCATTAATAGTATCAGTTAACGTGGGAGCTAGGAAAGGAAATTGGGTGGTCAGTAGTTTAGTGGAAATTGAGTTGATGTGTGTATGATATGGGGCTCACATATATGATGAGCTCAGAGAGGGTGTGAGAGGAAATAGGAAGGAACTTTGAGAAAGATGCTACTTTAAGGCGAGGGAACAACAGCAGGGTAAGAAAGAGGCAGCTGATCAGATCTTAGTGATAAAGAAATCCATGAACTCCTCATGCCTGAAATTGGGATTTAAGATAAAGGAGATGGGGTTAAACGAACAATCTTGCAGTAGAGAAAGGAATCCGAGGTTGCTTTTATATTCCAGGATGATCCTGGAAAGCAGAGTAGTACTCAAGAGGGGAGAAATGTAAGGAGGCAATATGGTGAGAAAGGTTTCAAAGGGGTAAGGTGAAAAGGAAGAGGGGGAAAATATGGAAATGGAAGTGATGGGCTCAGATCCAGAATAGCAGTCAAATTACCCATGTGAATGGATAAAGAAAAATTAAGCTGCATAAGCCTGATTACATAGCTTTAATTAGGATGCACATATCCTGACAGAAATGGGGGTAAGGGAGGAGACCACAGGAGATAGAGTCCAAAGTTAAAATCATAAGGCACGCAGGGGAAGTAGTTTGCATAGGTATATGGAGTCAACATGCAGCATTTGCGAACACTACCCAAGTTCAGAGAAGGCGTCAGGTACGTGAAGCGATTTAAAAGAGTACAAGAGGAAACTCCGGTGGAGGAATTTCTGTTGGAGTTAAAGTCCAGGAATTGATTGATATTTATTGTCACATGTACCGAAGTACAGTGAAAAGTATTTTCCTGCGGCCAAGGGAACGTACACAGTGCGTACATGGTAGACAAAAGAATAATCAACAGAGTACATTGACAAATGTACATCAACAATTGGTTGCAGGGAATAAAGATGACGGTAAAATTGGAAGTCCCCATAAGATCCAGAAAAGCCAGAAAGACATACTTCCACACAGGAAAAAGGAACACGACCCAAGATCCAAACTGTAGTTGAAGTTGATACACTAGTTCAACCAATCCAATCACCGGTGCAGTCACTTTGTTCCGTAATGGTTGAAGGGGACTGAAGTTGCTGAAAGTCACCTTAGAGTGTTAGCAACAGAACAGAGACACATGCCGCAATTCTCCGATCGCGGGACAGAGTGTCCATGCCATCGTGAACGCTGTCGAGTTTCACGGCGGTGCGAAACGAGCGCGGGAACTCGCGATTCTGGCCCCCAATACGGGGCCAGCACGGCGCTGGAGCGGTTCACGCCGCTCCAGCCTCACTTCCTGGCACGCACTGCGGGCAGTGCCAACCCGCGCATGCGCAGTGGCGACGCGCCAACCCGCGCATGCACGGTGGCTTTACGGAACGCGCCGGCCCCGACGCAACATGGCGCGGGGGTTCTGGGGCCGGACACGCAACAAATAAGGCCCGGGCGGGGAGAGGCCGGCCCGCCGATCAGTGGGCTCCGATCGCGGGCCAGATCCTATCGGAGGCCCCCCCGGGGGGGCCTCCCACAGGCTGCCCCCCGATCCTTCGCGCAGAGTTCCCGCCGCCAGCGACCATGTGTGGACGGCGCCGGCGGGACTCTGTTTTTTCCGCGCGGCCGCCCGGCCCTTCCGGGCCGGAGAATTGGCGGCCCGGCGTCGTACAGCGGCCCGCGACTGGCGCCACGCAAATGGCGGCGATTCTCCGCACCTCGGAGAATCGCACGCCGGCTTTGGGGTGGCGTGGCGCTGTTGCGGCGATTCTCCTGCCCAGCGCGGGGCTGGGAGAATCGCGCCCGTAACATAAGAACGAGGACCAGGAGTAGATAATTCAGCCCCTCGAGCCTGCTCCACCATTCAATGTGAATAATTTGAAGATAAATTTGAGAGAAGTTCCAGAGCTCAAGGAGCAAAGGAGAAAGTAGGTCTGGTCAGATGATACATGGTGACAGCTGAAATTAGAAGCTAACTTGAAACTGGGGCTCAAATGCAAAGCACTATTACATCCAAAGGGTCATAAATATGGAAGAGTGATCTTTTAAATTCATTGTTAAATGGCATGTGGACATTTCCTGCTGGTCCTGCATTTATTTTGCATCATTAATTGCCCTTGAGAAGGTGGTGGTTAGTTGTCTTCTTGAATTGTTTCATGCCATGTGGTGTAGGTACACGCACAGGGCTGTTACGAAGGAAGTTAAAGAATTTTGATCCAGCGACAGTGAAGGAACGGGAATATTTGTCCAATCAGGATGGTGTGTGGCTTGGCAGGGAACATGCAAGTGATATTGTTCCCATGCATCTGCTGACTTTGTAATTCAAGGCAGTACAGTTCACGGGTTTGGATTGTGCTGTCAAAGGAACCTTGGAGAGTTGCTGCAGTGCATCTTGTTGACGGTACACATCGAGGGAGTGGATGTTTAAGGTAATTAATGGGGTGCAAATCAAGCAAGCTGCTTTGTCTGGATGGTGTCAAGCTTCTTGAGTGTTGTTAGAGCTCCAGTCACCCAGGCAAGTGACTAAACAGTTGTTAGAGCTCCAGTCACCCAGGCAGCATACGACTGAGTGTGGAATCCAGGAACCCTAGCAAAAGTGGAGTCAGTGACAATCAAAAGGAAAATTCTCCATGGTTTGGATTCATACTTAGCACAAAGGGAGATAGTTGTGGTACGTGCTCAACCGCCTCAGTCCTGGGGTCGCTATAGGAATTCCTCAGGTTAGAGTCCTACGCCTAACCATCTTCAACTGCTTCATTAATGACCTTGGATTCCATCACAAGTTCAGAGTGAGGATGTTCACTAATGATTGCACAGTGTTCAGCACCATTCACGACTCCTCAGATACTGAAGGAGTCAGTATCCAAATGCAACAAGGCCTGAACAATTTTCAGGCTTGGGCTGATACATGGCAAGTAATATTCACATCACCCATGTGCCTAGCCAGCGATGTCCACATTCCACAAATTAATTTTAAAAAAGACTAACGGGGTTGTAATTGGTTGGGTTGGATATGTCCTGTTTTTTATGAACAGGAAATACCCGAGTAATTTTCCACATTGCCAGGCAGATGCCAGTGTTGTCACTTTACTCGGGCACCCAAGTTAGGGGCACGGTTAGTTCTGGAACACAAGTCTTCAGTGCTATTTCTGGAATGTAGTCAGGGTCCATGGTTTTTGCATTATCCAGTGTTTTCAGCTGTTTCTTGATATCACATGGAGTGAATAGAATTTGCTGAATATTGACATCTGTGATGCTGGGTACCTCCGGAGGAGGTCAAGGTGGATTATTCACTCAGCACTTCTGGCTGAATATTTATTGAAAATACATTCAGCTTTCTATTTTGCACTGAGGTGCTGGGCTACTCCATCATTGAGATTGTGAATATTTGTGGGCCCTCTTCTGTCATTTTGTTGTTTAATCATCCACCATGATTCATGAATGGATGTGACAGGACTGCAGATTTTGGGTCTGATCTATGGGTTGTGGAACCACTTAGTGCTGCATGTAGCTTCCACTGTTTCACGTGCAAATAGTCCTGTATTGTAGCTTCACCAGCTTGATATCTCATTTTTGGATATGCCAGTGTTGCTCCTGGTATGCCCTCCTCCACTCTTCATTCGTAGATTCATAGAATCTGGGCTGGTTTAGCTCAGTTGGCTGGACAGCTGGTTTGTGATGCAGAGCAAGGCTAACAGCGTGGGTCCAATCCCCATACCGGATGAGGTTATTCATGAAGGCTCCGCCTTCTCAACGTTGCTCCTTGCCTGAGGTGTGGTGACCCTCAGGTTAAATCATCATCAATCACCTCTCCCCCTCAAAGGGGAAAGCGATCTATGGTCATCTGAGACTATGGTGACTTAAATTAAAAAGAAGGCCATTTGGCCCATCAAGTCTGCACCAATCATCCGAAAGAGCACCCTACCCAGGCACACTGCCCCACGCTATACCTGTAACCCTGTACCCTACCTAACCTACGCATCTTTGGACACTAAGGGCACATGACCAATCCGCCTAACCTGCACATCTTTGGACAGTGGGAGGAAACCGGATTACCCGGAAGAAATCTACACAGACACGGGGAGAACGTGCAAACTTCACGCAGAGGTCACCCAAGCCTGGAATTGAACCCAAATCCCTGCTGCTGTGATGCAGCAGTACTAACCGCTGTGCCGCCCAGAGCATTGAACAAGGATTGATCCCTCAGCTTGATGGCAACGGCAAAGTAGGGCATATGCTTGGCCATAAGGTTATATATTATGGTTGAATGCGACTCTGCTGATGATGGCCCACAGCACCTCATGAATGCTTAGTTTTGACCTGTCAGATCTGTTTAGTACTGTGGTTGTGTCATACAACATGATTGAGGGTATTGTCAATGAGGAGATGAGTCTTTCAGTCTTTGTCTCCAAAAGAAATGTCAAGCGGTTGCTCCTACCAATACTGTTATGGGCAGATGTATCTGTGACAGATAGATGGGTGAGGATTGTTTTTTATCTTTTTGATGTCCTCACCACCTGCTACAGCATCTTTGTCCTTCAGGAGTCAACCAACCTACTGAACCACTCTCATTGATGGACATTGAAGTCACCCGCCCAGAAAACATTTTGTGCCCTTTCCAACTCCAGTGCTTCTTTCAAGTGATCAACATCATGGGGGGGTGCATTAGATTTTTTTGGCAAGGCTACGTTTGCATCTCTGCTTCCCTTCAAACTTTCATTTTGCAACATAGAAAAAGTAGTACTTCTACAGTTGGATCCTCGAAGGAAATTTGATGCACATACATTCCATTAAGTTTTTTGTTTTGCATTGTTCTTCACAAACAGGGTTGTGAATTATGATAGCGACAGATGATTTATGGTACTACTGCCTACTAATGTTTCCTGTGCTGTCAGATTCTTTATTTTGAGGGATGAATACCCGGGAGTTAGTCAGGATACTGATGGTAGATCGTGTCTCTTTGTTTTCAATTTACTCTGTTGACAACACCATGGACTGGTACAGTTCATTTAGAACCTTGAGACCACGGGCCATGTTTAATATACAATATATGGCATTACAACATTTAACTCATTGCATTATTTTCAAAATATTTAAACAAAAGGTTGAGGAAACATCAAATTATTCATGTTATTATAACTCCTCAGTTCAGCAGATGCTAGCTCAACTAAGAATGTTAAACCTACTTGAACAGGCATATTGAAATAATGCCATAAAATGATATGATATGGAACCAAGAAACGTAGATAGAGTTCAGGTACAGATCAACCACTATCTCTATGAATGGAAGTACAGCTTACAATGATCTACGTCTGTCCCTACATGATTACAACAACTTGCATATAGAGCAGCATATTATTACCTATACATGTAGTTGACCTCAATGGATTTTCACACACACATTAAGTGGGGGGTGGGGGTTGAGGGGGCGGCCGGCTTGCACTCCTGGAAGCAAAGTCGATGTGGAACCAAGTCGCTCCACGCCATTCTGCCCTGAACCCCTAACACGTGGTGGCCTGGCTAAATAGGCTGCCATTGGGATATCAGCCCAAGTAGTCTCGCTCTCGGAAGCTGCTGGCCAATTAGATTGGGCAGTAGCTCCAGCAATCTCGACAGTGCCAAGAATGCATTAATGTGCTGCTGGGACTGAATGTAGGACATGGTCACTTGGGCACAGAGGGTTTGGGAAGGGAGCAGGGTGATGGGGTGGTAGGAAGAAAGTTGGGAGGGGTACTATCTTAGGGGGGGGGCTGCCCTCCAATGTGCAAAGGGCACTCTCCATAGATAGTATCCCATTTCCTTCTTGCCCTTCTAAAATGTTTTAAAAAATAAGGCCTGTCCAATTCCACTCGAGTGCCCATGCCATATAATGTATTATCAGCATCAATCGGCTTGTTAAGAAGTTAAACCACCATTGCTTATGAGCATAAATATAGCAGTTGAGCTGCTGAATTCGATGCCCGCACACCTCTCACATTATAGGGGTGAGTGGGAAGATGGTGGGGTTGGCAACTGTCTGATTTGACATACACCCCCCCCTCCACCGCTGCTGAAGACAGGTAAAATGCAATCCATTGGTTTTAATGCTTCCAGGAGGTGTGTTGTGGAATCAAAGAAAATTGGTTGCTAAACAAAAGGAAGAGATATGATGAAGGGTGACAAAATCTTGGTCAGAGGTGGGTTTTAAGCGAACTTAAAGGAAAAGGAGATACAAAAACAAAAGATTTTGGATGGAATTACAGAACATTGAAATTATGTCGTTGCATATACTGCTGCCATGATAGGGGCAAAGGTTCTGTGGGTGCAAATTAGTCCAAGTCATGTGGAATGACAGAGTAGTGAAGAGTTTGGTGTTGGTGTATATTGTAGGTCTGGAGTTGTTCACAGAGATAAGGAGGGCAGGGTTATATACATATCTAAACACAAGAAAGATAATTGTAAACTTAAGACATTGGCGAACCAGAGCCAATGTAAGTAAGCAAAGATAGGGCTAAAAGGCAAGTCGGACTTGGTGTGGGGAAATATTGCAACAACAGAAAACTGATGGATGGCAAATAGACTGGGACATGGAAAATGAATGGGTGAAGATTTCAGTGGCAAATGAGCTAAGTAGGTCAGGTGTAAGTGGTGTAACAGAGGTAATTTCCACCATAAGGAACAAAGATTTTTTAAAGAGGCCTTTGCTGAGAAAGTTACACAAGACATCTCTAGGTGCTTGAACAATATGATATTTTTCAGAACTATCATACAGATATATACACTACTTTTGTTGAGACCAATAACATAAGGGTATTTTTGAAATACAATGACAAGTTGGTATCTTGGATGTCTGGTTAAATTTACAATATTAAAAAAAAGCCATTCTATAAATATTGTGAAACTGTTAGTGCAAGTTAAGAATCACCATTTGCTGGACCGTTTGCTATTTGATCATGTCCATCTGGTCTTGCAGGTTCATTATAGTTCTTTGTTGCTATTTCTTAGGGGCTAGCATTGTCATTATGAATGCTTGGCTGAATTTCATAAACAAAATTATTTCAATAGGGGCTTCTGAGTTCACAGTTTTATTGACAGTTAAAGGGCTATTAAAGGATTCGCTGTCTTGGACCTGGGATTTACTTTAAAACATTGAACACTCAAATGTTTAAAAGTTTTGAATGAGTTTCATGAATGGAGGTGTTTTTATTATAAAATGTGTATGAATGTGAGCTTTAGCAGACTGTTAGAAGCTTATATTTTTCATATCCACATGGCCCACGGTGGATAATGGGCAATTGGCTATGGAGGTGGCATGGAATTATAAGGGGCATGAGCTGGCATGGAGGGGATATGGGGGGGTGGTTGCAGGGATTAGGTAGTGTTAAAGGTAAGATTAGAGTTCCTAACAGGTTCTATAACTGCTGGGATTAAATCCAAGGGAAGACTTCTAACCAGCACGCTTCGGCACTCGTTCACCCTCATGGCCGCCCAGGGTCTACTTCTAGGGTTGGCGGGTCGACGATCCCGCATCTGTCTCCCCAAAACAAAAATTGGGTCTAATCCAAAGCAGCACTACAGAGTCGGGACATTTTCCAACTTGAACTACCCACATCAGTAGCGAAAATCCAGCCCAAAGAAAATGCAAAAGATATAAAAATAGGTTAAGTAATTACAATTATAATCTTCATTGTCACAAGTAGGCTTACATTAACACTGCAGTGAAGTTACTGTGAAAAGCCCCTAGTCGCCACATTCCGGCGCCTGTTCGGGTACACAGTGGGAGAATTCAGAATGTCCAAATTACCTAACAGCACACCTTTCGGGACCTGTGGGAGGAAACCAGAACACCGGAGGAAGGGGCAACATTTTGGCAGATAGAGTGTAGCATGGGAACATGTGGAATTGTCTACTTTCATAGGAAGAATAGAAAAGAAGAATATATTTAAGTAGAGAGAGACTGCAGAACTCTGCATTACAGAGGGATCTGGGATCCTCTTACATGAATCCTAAAATGTTAGCAAGCAGGTACAGCAAGTAATTATGAAGGGAATTGCTAGGGCAGCATGGTGGCGACGAGGACCCAGGTTTGATCCCGGCTCTGGGTCACTGTCCCTGTGGAGTTTCCACATTCTCCCCCACAACCCAAAGAAGTGCAGGTTAGGTGGATTGGCCACGCTAAATTGACCCTTAATTGGAAAATATGAATTGTGTACTCTAAATTTATTTAAAAAAAGAAGGGAATTGCTTTTGCAAAAAGGAGGCTTGGACACAATGGCTGAATGGTGTCATGTGAGAGTACCTTTAAGAAATGGGTGTTTATAAATGGGTGTGTATATAAATATCTGTAGTGAGAGTACCTTAAGAAATGTGTATTTACTACTGCAGTGATGTCAGAGAGTGGGTGGAGCTGGGCTGTCTGTCAGCTTTTTTACTTTCGTTTTAGGCTGTTTGCTGCAGGGTGTGTTTTAGTTTCGTTTTCAGAGCTGGATAGCTGCAGTCACAGCCAGAAGGTGTATGAGTCTCTCTCTGTGTAATCTAAAGACTGTAAATCGATTGTTTGGTGATTTAAAACTAATAACTGCTCTCAGTAGTGACGTTAACCTGATGTGCTCCTGTTTAAAGGTTTTTTAAAAGTCTTATGGATGTTAAAAGGACAGCTTAAGGATTACTTAGTGTTGTATTGTTTGGGGGTGATATTTGAATTGATGGTTGCTAAGATGTTCACTGTATGTTTTAAAAAAGGTTAACTTGAGTTCACAGAATAAACGTTTTGCTTGAAAAAAAATATGTTTCCATTTCTGCTCTACCACACCTGTAGAGTGGGCCGTGTGCTCCCCATACCACAATCTATTACAAGTTGTGGGTCAGATGAACTCCATGATACACTTTGGGGTTCTCTAAACCCTGGCCCATAATAATGGCTTCCTTCTCTGCCGTAACCATCCTATGATTCATGTATGTTGACAATACTCAGCTCGAATTTATAAACAGCCCTCTCGACCCCTTGACTGTCTCAAATATGTGACAGTGCATGATTGAAGTCCAGTATTGGATGAGCAGAAATTTCCTCTAACTAAATAGTAAGGTGACCAGAGCTGTTGTCTTTGTTCCCTAGCCACCGATTCCATTCCTCTGCCTGACAACTGTCTCAAGCTGAACCAGGCCATTCACAACCTTGGTATCTTGATTAATCCCAATATGATAGTTATTCTAAAATGTTCTTTTTCTACTCCTCGCAGAATATTTTAACATCAATGATTTTTAATCTCCCTTTAATTCGTTCCACTGTATTTCAAGAGGGCAAGTTTGTAAATTGCTTCAAGCCAACTCATAATGCAATGCGGCAACCAGCCACTAAAAACTTCCCAAACAGGGAATAAATTAATTCCTTATGTAAATTAACTCATGTGGAGAAGTGGAATGGAATTTTATTAGATTTGGCAGTGTCAAGCTCAGACTGAAAACTGGCATGCAGCTCTCCCAGTTGCACAGACCAGTTTACTCTCTAAATATTAAGCCTCAGAGAAAAAAAATGAGTGGGTGCGGCTTACACCGTGACTCTGGCAGGGCGTGGCCTTAGAGCCAGCAATGGTTCCACAGAAATCAAGGTGCCACTTTAAAGGGGGCCCCGATCATCATTGCAGCATACCGGCCCCCACCAAGGTGGATGTATCGGGTCTCTGCCCTGCCCTTCGACAATCCATGCTGGCATTTCCACAAGGGACCACCCAGACATTGCCCTGTGGTCCGGGTTGGCACTTCCTGGGTTGGCACTGAGCCATCCTATACTTATCTCTGCACCACCGGAGTCATCCCCTAGAGTGCTTCCCACTTGGCCAAACATGCTGTAAAGTCACGAAAGCGAGAAATGAATATTTAGTGAAGGGGAATCATGTGACATGGGACCCGCTAATAATATTTAAATATATGGAAATCTATTAAAATAAGGTTCATGCCCTTTGTGGCCGTGAACCTTGTGACGTTACCGCCGAGGGGTGGGGAAAATCGGGAAACACGATCTCTCCTTCGAAAATTCTCGCGGGATTTTCCGCTCACATCACCGATCCCACACCCGGCTAGTGAAGCTCAAAATTGCCCCTGTGATTTGCCTCTACTTGACATCATGCACAGCCTGGTGAAGATTAGATACAAGACAGGTCAGGAAATCACAAGGCTGAATTCACTACTCTGTGTTCCGGTACACAGTATCAATGTGATGTACCATCAAATAGCCCTAAAAGTTAAAGGAATCCATGTGTTCTTGGCAACTTGATCTAAAAGTGAGCTGAACAGTAAACATTTACATGAACAAATTTGCCACATGGCAAATTGGCTAAATAAAGACAGCAAAAAATTTTGAAAGAACACGTGATTTTCCTTATTTGCCGGGTAACCAAAGGAAAGCAATTATTTTAATGTTCAATAAAAGAGGGAAGTACCAAATTGACCCCTAAGCACATGGAAACCAAGTTCAATGATATCTTGTCATCCGGCACTCACATAACACAGGAGCTTTGCAGTAACAAAGACCTACCTCTGAGATATGTTACCCCATGCGCCATGCTTGTTTGTAAGGATGTTGAGAATCTTCTGCTTTAATTGATTGGCTGTAACATGATCTCGATGCTTTGCAGCACTAATGAGATGGTCACACATCTTCTCTTCATCTCTTCTATCCGCTGTGTATTGAGCACACTGGGACTGTTGATGAAAATTACAAGAGTGAACTCAAGAGAAGCAAAAAAACACATTACCGGTCTGTCAGATGGCAACTGATAAACATTTCCGACAAAATAAGTAATGTTGCACAAAAAATAAATATGTGAAACCACAGAGCACGCAACCCAAATCACACATGAACAGAATTAGATCAATGTCCTAAAATAAAGATTTAAAGCACATGGTCAAAATTGCTATTTCAAAGTAATTCATTTTAAGGAATATGCTGCTTTTTCAGGTAAGATACTAGAAACTCTTAGAGCAGATATACAAAGGATAAAATGCAGATACGATGGAATTTCTCTTAATTCAGAAATTGAGCATTGAGTAACTAAAAAAATGCATTAAAAACAAAACTCAATATTTTTAAAACTACCGAAGAGTGGCAGATAAAGAAAGTGGGCTGGATTGTCCATTTCTGAGTGTTCACGCCTGCGCAGGATTCGTGGAGCAAAACTGGCACTGAGGAAAGGGAGGTTGCCGGGGTGGAGTTCAGCCGCGAACGAGAAAGTGAGACCCTGCTGAGTTGCGGATCCCCATTACAGGTATGTCAACAAATCCCTCAACACCACCCTCACACCCACACCACCCTCACTATCACCCCCACACCACCCTCAACCCCACACAACCCTTACAATCACCCCCACCACCCTCACCATGGGCGTCGTTGAAGCGGGTTTCGGCATTTCATAGATTTCATAGAATTTACAGTGCAGGAGGAAGCCATTCGGCCCATCGAGTCTGCACTGGCTCTTGGAACGAGCACCCTATCCAAGGTCCACACCTCTACCCTATCCCCATAACCCAGTAAACCCACCCAACACTAAGGTCAATTTTGGACACTATGGGCAACATATCATGGCCAATCCACCTAACCTGCGCATCTTTGGACTGTGGGAGGAAACCCACGCACACACGGGGAGGATGTGCAGACTCCGCACAGACAGTGACCCAAGCCGGACCTTGGGACCTTGGAGCTGTGAAGCAATTGTGCTATCCACAACTCTACGTGCTGCCCACGAGGTCTTTGCCCGTGGGTCTTGGGCATCCAGATAGCCGCCATCAGCCATGACGGCAGTGGATAGAACCTGTCCCCCAGGAGCCAACCCCCCAGCCCAGTGTCTGGAACATGTCAGGAATCGTCGAGTGTGCGAAGATGACGGCATCATGTGCACTGCCCGGGTATTGGGCGCAAACGTACATGATGTGCAACTGATGCTCACATATCAGCTGCACGTTCATCGAGTTCATCAAACCCTTTCAGTTTGTGTAGACCGAATTTCATCTGCAGGTGCTCGTAGGGGGACATGCATTCTGTCGATCACCCCCTGGACCCAGGGCGTGGTGGCGATGGCGTCGAACCCTGCTGCTCGGGCATCCTGGTGGGCTCAATCCACATTGAAATGGATGTATTGAGCCGTCTGGGCATAGAGGGTGTCCGTGATGGCCACTGGAAGAGGGTGTTCACCCCCATACCTTTGCGATGCCAGGTGTGCCATCATCTGGCAGATATGTCGCACTGTCTCCAACGGCATGCCCGGTCCGGCAGATCCTCAAATGACAAGTGTTGCCGGTACACACGAAGCCTCATGCGGCGCCTCCTCGGGACCTCGGCCAGTTGGGCGGCTGCCTCTCCATCTTGGGGGGCTGCATTCTGTTCCACTGCGGCACGCTCCGCTACTGCACGCTCTACTGCTGCACGCTTTGCTGCTGCAGCTTCCTCCTCCTCCTCGAGCACTGCTGGCTCATACAGTTACAGTGCATTCCCCAGGGCTGCAGAAACTAGCAGGAAGGCCACCGTTGCTGGTTGAATTCCAATATCCATTGTCTGCAGATGGTGAAAGGCCGACATGTTATCATAGTGCGTACCCCCATGCCCAACAAGATCCATCAGGCTACATGGTGGCCCCGGTTGGCACTGCGGGCTCAGTTCCCGTCCCCATAACTGCACCCCCACCTTATCCCTGCACCCCTGGTCTTGTTGGAGCCTGGCATTATGGGGGTGTCTGGCACTGGAGCATGTCCCTGATGCCAGAGGTACTGGCTGGCACTGCCCTTGCTTGCGGTACTCGCTGTGTCCCCCGCCTGGCGGCCCTGTAGGAGCTACAGTGGCTGTTGCCCTGGGTGGGCCACCTGATGCCCCGCCGGCGTGTGGCAGCCATGTTGCGGTGGGGTGCGGGGATGCATCAATACGGCAAGTGTCACTCTGCACATCCAGGGACCAAGATGGGTGGTCAATGGGTTGCGCAGCAAGATGGCTGCCTGGCAAGGCACGGCAATGGTGGTCCATGCCTGGACACCGTCCCAGACCTGTGGGGGGGGGGGGGGGAGGGAGCAGGGGCACCCTGGCCACTCGGCATGTTCCCCTGTCACCCCCCCACTGGTCCAGACAGCAGTCCCCCCCCACAAACACAGCCAGCCTGGCCAGTCTCCGGCAGCCCACAATCGTGCCTCTCTGTGACCTACCTCCTCTCTCTCCATTATCAGCCACAACGCTGATTTCACGATTTTTAAAAGCACAAGTGAACAGCGCCGTCAGGAACCCGGCCCATCGGAAGCGAAGAATTGTGGAGGCCCCTGAGAATACCGGGTCAGGTCCGCTAATGATATACAAACGGTGATTACTGTACGTGCGTCAGTATCAAAGCCGCTGTCGAAGTGATGGAGAATTGCGATTTTGCGGCAAATCGGTGCCCACCGTGATTTTGGAGTCGGAACCTATTTTCCGCCCATTCGCAGTTCACAATTTCGGCGTCAGCCAAAGGAGAATTCCGCACAGCATTTTTAATCTTTCAAACTAAAATAACAATTATAGCTAGAAAAATTAATATTTAAAGCCACTCTAAAATAGAATGAATATTCTGAACAGGTTCCTATGCCCATAATGTTTGTTTTGGCTAATTTATTTCTTTTCAAGGCGACATCGGGATTTGTGTTCACCAAATTGAGGAAATCCTCTGCTGAAGTGGGAAAGCATTTCAATTTTTCATCTTATATCAGTATAAGCTTCAAGTGATGTTCTCTACAGGTCAGATTCACAGGGAAGCCTGTACCTCTTAACTATATGCCTTAATATTCAACCTCAGCAGAGTTGTCCCCACTGCACCAAGGAATATTTTACTACTTCCTATGCATTCCACAAACTTTCAGACCGAGACAGATTTAGTCCAAACAATACAGAAAAATGTAACGTTTTGCTGTGGGTTCTTGTCCACTTACATCAGATTGAGGTTGTACAAAATTGCTCCATTTGGTACCATTACAACGATTAGTCCACATTAGATTTAGACTTATGTCAGGGACATGAAAGGGAAGCACCAGAAAGTTTCTTTAGAATAATATTTGAAATAAGGCAGGATGATTACACCGTGCACAAATATTTTTATACTTTCCTTTCCTACCTTTCTTCAGATAGAAGAGCGGCAGGTTTGGTAAGTAGGACCAGGTGAGTATTTCTACTGTCTTTAATGTACCAAAACTTCAGAAAGTAAAAGTAAAGGGAATCATTTAAGGGTAAGTAATGGCAAGGCAGCTCAGTCATATGCAATGCTCCTCTTGTACAATGTGGGAAGTCAGCGACACTTCCAGTGTCCAGGGTTACAATGCTGCAGGAAGTGTCTCCAACTCAGCTACTCAAAATATGTGTTTTGGAATTGGAGCTGCAGCTGGAGTCACTGGGGAGCATCTATGAGAATGAGATCTTCGTAGATAGCATGTAGAGTGAGATGGTCACATTGCAGGTAAAGAGTACACAAGCAAAAAGGGAATGGGTGACCGACAGAAAGAGAAAAAGCACTAGGCAAGTAGTGCAGGTTCCTCTGGTTCCATCTCACTCTCTAACGGATTTTCTCTTTTGGATACTATTGGAGGAGGTGGTTTCTCAGGTGACTGCAGCAAGGGCCAGGTCTGTGGCACCACAAGTGATTCAACGTCATAGGGAGGTAGGAAAAAGAATGGGAGAGCAATAGTGATTGGGGATTCTATCATAAGAGGAACAGATAAACGTAAATGTGGCCGCAGTTGAGACACCAGGATAGTATGTTGCCTCGCTGTTGCCAGGGTCAAGGGTGTCACTGAGCAGCTGCAATACATTCTGTAGGGGGAGGATGAAGAGCCAGAGGTTGTGGTCCATATTGGTACCAATGACATAGGGAGCTAGGAAATAAATTAAAATGCAGGATTGGAAAAGTAGTAATCTCAGGATTACTCACAGTGCCACGAATGAGCAAGATCAGGAATAGAATAGACCTGATGAAATCGTGGCTGGAAAGATGGTGTCGGAGGAGTGATTTGGATTACTGAGACATTAGGACTGGTTCTGGGGAAGGTGGGGCCTGTGCAAGGTTGCATCCCAGCAGGACCAGGACCAACAACCTCTCAGGGTTGTTTGTTATTGCTGTGGGGAGGGTTTAAAATTGAGTGGAAGGGGGATGGGAACCTGAAACTGAATGCACAGAGCATTTGAAATAAGGTAGATGAATTAACAACACAAACTGTATACATGGATACGATATGATGTTCTCTACAGGTCAGATTCACAGGGAAGCCTGTACCTCTTAACTATATGCAGTAGAGACACTGATGCAGGGTGACCAGTGCTGGAACTGAATATTAAAGGGTATTTGATAGTTAGGAAGTACAGGCAAAAATGGAAAGGAGGAGTGATGGCATTGTTAATTAAGGATGAAATCAGTGCAATCGTGAGGGAGGATATTTGCTCAGAAAACCTAGACACAGGATCAGTCTGGGTGGAGCTAAGAAACAACAAGGTACAGAAAGAATTAGTGGGAGTTGTCCATAGACCTCCAAACAGCAGTGGTAAAGTAGACGGCATCAGACAAGAAATTAGAGATTTCTTTATTCTTTAGGGGCAGGATTCTCCCATTGCGCGGCTATGTGTTGACACCAGCGTAAAAACAGGAGTGTTTTACTCCGGCGTCAACAGGCCTTCCAGCGCCTGATTCCCCAGGCCACAGGGGGCCAGCACGGCGCTGGAGCGGCCCACGCCGCTCCAGCTGCTGACCCCGGTGTCAACTGGGCGCCGTGGGGTCTGCGCCTGCGCAGTGGCACCGGCGCCAAACTGTGCATGCACAGTGGCTTTCTTCTTGGCGTCGGCCTCAATGCCATATGGTGCAGGGCTACAGGAGCCGGAGCGGAAGAAAGGAGGCCCCCAGCCCGAGAAGCCGGCCCACCGCTCGGTGGGCCCCGATCGCAGGCGAGGCCACAACGGAGGCCCGCCAGGGGTTGGACAGCCCATCCCCTCCAGAGGCCGCCCCCGGACCCTTCAACGCCGAGGTCCCTGCCGGCTCAGAGCATGTTAGAACGGTGCCGGCAGGACTCGGGTTTTTTGCTACGGCCGCTCGGCCCATCCGGGCCGGAGAATCAAGCCACGGCCCCTGACCAGCGCCGCGCCGACCACGCCGGCGCCAATGGTGCCGATTCTCCGCTCTGCAGAGAATCGCGTCCTGGCGTCGGAGCGGCGTGGCGCTTTTCACGCGGTGCCCCGGGGATTCTCCAACTCGGCGGGGGTCGGAGAATCCCGCCCAGGATTTGGGCATCACTGATGAAGCCTGCATTTGCTGCCTGTCCCTAATTGCCCTTGAACTGAGTGTCTCACTTGGTCATTTCAGAGTCAAGCACATTTCTATGGGTCACATGTAGATAAGACAGGGAAAGGACAGCAGTCCTACACTCACGTCCCATCCCGAAAAGGACGTGTGTGAACCAGATGGGATTTTATCGACAATCGATGATAGTTGTCACGGTCACCATTACTGAGGCTAGCTTTCAATTCCAGATTTTATGGATGTTTCATTCATGGCGTTGATGTTTCATTCATGGTGGCATGTTAGCACAGTGGTTAGCACTGTTGTTTCACAGCGCCAGTGTCCCAGATTCGATTCCCAGCTTGGGTCACTCTCTGTGCAGTGTCTGCACGTTCTCCCCGTGTCTCTGTGGGTTCCTCCGGGTGCTCCGGTTTCCACCCACAAGTCCCAAAAGTCATGCTGTTAGGGAATTTGGACATTCCGAATTCTCCCTCTGTGTACTCGAGCAGGCGCTGGAATGTGGCGGCTAGGTACTTTTCACAGTAACTTCATTGCAGTGTTAATGCAAGCCTACTTGTGGCAATAAAGATTATTATATTTTTAAAAAGGTAAATAATATGTTGTTCTTCATTGCAAGAGCACTTGGGTACAAGGATGTTTTACTACATCTGTACAGGGCCGTGGTGAGACCACACCTGAATTGTAAGATATATAAACTTGCCATAGAGGGAGGGCAGCAAAGGTTCAGTGGACTAATTCATGGGATAGCAGGATTGTTGTATGAGGAGGGATTGGGCTGACTGGGCTTGCCTTCACTGGAATTTAGAAGAATGAGAGGGCAACTAATTGAAATGTATAAAATTCTGACAGGGTTCGACAGACTGGATGCAGGGATATTGATTCCTCTCATTGGACGGAAGGGGGATTCTTGAACAAAGGGTCACCATCTCAGGATACAGGATAGATCATTTAGGACTGAGATGACGAGAAACGTCTTCACTCAGTGGGTGGTGAACCTGTGGAATTCTCTACCACGGAAGGCTGTGGAGACTAAGTCACCCAATATATTTAAGAAGGAAATAGATTTCTAGACTCTGAAGGTGTCAAGAGACATGGGGGAACCATGGGAATGTGGCGTTGAGATCAGCCATGACCATATAGATGATAATATATATTTAAAATATATATTCTTGTTTGATTGTGGAGAAGGTGCAAATGAAAACAATGAGACTACATGTGTGGATGCAGAAAACATCTTAACGCTAAGGCAGAAGGATTCAGCTTTCTTACATTTCCATGATTAACCAGTGGAAACAGGTTCATGTCGCAATGTGTTTCAGATTATCTAATCCCTCCGTAAATTTTATATACCAAACCTTCCAAAAAAGAACAGGTGCAGAGTTATTTACCACAAATATAATTCTCTTGAATGCACTGGATTAACTGCTTGAGAGTCGACACACTCACAGCACATTAATAATGGCGCAGTTCTAGTAAAATCGGTCATGAGTTCAAATCACATCAAGGCAAGTTGTGAAATTAAATTTAATAATTTATGTTAATTTTTGGGCCGGCATGAGAGAAAGACAAAGATAACCATGAAAGTTACCAAGTGTTATTGAAACCCACTGACTCACTCAGTGGCTGGTTTAGCACAGTGGGCTAAAAAGCTGGCTTGTTAAGCAGAACAAGACCAGCAGCGCGGGTTCAATTCCCGTACCGGCCTCCCCAAACAGGCGCCGGAATGTGGCGACTCGGGGCATTTCACAGTAACTTCATTGAAGCCTAATGTGACTATAAGCGATTATTATTATAATATTATTATTAAGTTCTTTACAGATGGGAACCGTCTACTTATTGTTGGTCTGGTCATAAATGACTTCACTCACACAGCGTTTACTTGACTTTTGACTGCACTTGTGCCAATTAATGATTAGTAATAAATGCTGCCTTTATTCCCTAGTCCTTTGTCCTAAGCACAAAAGACAGAGCTAAGCGATTCCAGAACAAATGCATCAGATCTAAGCTCTGTAGTCCTGCCACATCCAGCCGTGAATGGTGGTGGACTATTGAACAACTCATTGGAGGAGAAGGCTCCACAAATATCCCCATCCTCAATGATGGAGGAGACCAGCACATCTGTGCAAAAAGACAAGGCTGAGGTATTTGAAACAATCTTCAGCCAGAAGTGCCGAGTGGATGATCCATCTCGGTCTCCTCCAGAGGTCTCCTGCATCACAGATGTCAGTCTTCAGCCAATATTACTCACTCCATTTGATATCAAGAAATGGTTGAAGGCACTGGATATTGCAAAGCCTATGGACCCTGACAATATCCCGGTAATAGTCCTGAAGACTCGTGATGTGTTGGGTGTTCTGGATCACATACAGGTCACCAACACTTGAAGTAGTGCAACACTATTTTATTAAAAGGTTAACTATTTAAACATACTTGAACTGGGGGTAAATACGATACCAGCTTTAACTAAAGACCTTTGCCTTGTCCTAGCCAGTTGATGCACTCAGCACATGGTGAATGTCTGTGTTGCAGGCTGTGAGCTCTGTGCTCCTAGCTGGCTGCTACTCGAATGAGCGGGAACTCTGATGCCCCCTGTCTTTATAGTGCATGTGCTCTCACTGGTGATTGGCTGCGGTGTTGTGTATGTTGATTGGTCCCACAGTGTGTCCATCAGTGTGTCTCTGCACCATGATATACTGGTGTATATTATGAAATCCCTCCTTTTATATTTAAAAAAATGTGCCTGCGTGACAATAAATAGTGTGTGGTGAATGTTCCTGACTAAGTGTGTGCGAAATCTTTACAGGACTATGCACATAAAACTAAGCTATTTACATGGGAGGTGCCTGGTGCAGAAAAAACACAAATAACGAGATGAACACTATATACAAGCCACTTGATCGATTAAATGGAAGAACAGAACAGACCAGAGAGTCCAATAGTGCACAAAGTTCACAAATTAAGTCTCTGAGGTGGGCAACAAATTCTGGTTGACCGCCTCAAGGGTGGGTCAGGAGCCACCGGCTGAGGAGCGGGCTGGAGTGCGTCAGAGTGAGGAGGATGCAGAGTAACCGGAATCTCCGCATAGTCCAGGTTAGGGACAACAGGAGGGCTTGGCACTGGCGGAGGATCACGTAGCGAGCGCGGAACAAGACGAAGGAGCCCATCGATTACGGCGCAGAATGGAACCATCCGGTAGACGAACCAGAAACGAGCGGGGAGCCACCTGCCGAAGAACCACAGCAGTTGCAGACCAGCCACCATGGATAGATGCGGACGGTATCACCTGGACCCAGAGCAGGGAGATCAGCTGCACGGGAGTCATGAGCCGCCTTGTGCTGTGCACAAGAGAGTTGCATTCGCTGAAGGACCAGAACGTGGTTGAGGTCTGGGACGTGAATGGACGGCACTGTCGTCCTCAGGGTGCGACCCATGAGCAACTGGGCTGGCGACAGCAGGGCGAGGTAGAAGTCGGATCCCGCATCGGCAGCTTTGCAAAGGAGCCGTTTGACTATGTGGATGCCCTTCTCCGCTTTGCCATTGGATTGGGGGTACAGGGGACTGGATGCCACATGCACAAAGTTGTACCTCCTGGCAAAGTTGGAACATTCCTGGCATGCGAAGCAGGGGCCATTGGCCGACATCACAGTGTGTGGGAGGCTGTGACGAGCAAAGATGTCCTCACAGGCACGGATGACTGCAGACGATGTGATGTCGTGCAAACGTACCACCTCCGGGTAGTTTGGAAAATAGTCTACAATCAGAACATAGTCCCTGCCCAGCACGTGGAACAGGTCGATGCCGACCTTGGACCAAGGGGACGTGACCAACTCATGGGACTGTAGGGTCTCACGTGGTTGGGCCGGCTGGAACCGCTGACTGGTGGGGTAGTTGAGTACTGTGTTGGCGATGTCGTCATTAATGCCGGGCCAGTACACTGCCTCTCGGGCCCGTCGGTGGCACTTCTCCACGCCAAGATGGCCCTCGTGTAGCTGTTCCAAGACAAGCTGGCGCATGCTGTGCGGGATAACAATGCGGTCGAGCTTCAGGAGGACACCATCGACTACCGGCAGATCGTCTCTGATGTTGTAGAACTGCGGGCATTGGCCTTGAGCCACCCGTCTGTTAGGTGGCGCATGACACGCTGCAGCAGGGGGACAACCGCAGTCTCGCTGCGAATTTGGATGAGGTGTTCATCCGTAGCCGGTAGATTGGAGGCCACGAAGGCCACATGGACGTCAACCTGGCAGACGAATCCCGCTGGGTTACACTGCCCTGGACAGAGCGTCGGCTATGATCAGGTCTTTGCCCGGGGTGTATACGAGCTGGAAGTCGTATCGCCAGAGTTTGAGCAGAATGCACTGGAGGCGAGGGTCATGTCCTTCAAGTCTTTTTGTATTATATTGACCAGCGGGCGATGGTCGGTCTCGACGGTGAATTTGGGAAGGCAGTACACATAATCATGAAACTTGACGACACCGGTCAAAGGCCCAGGCACTCCTTTTCGATCTGCACGTAGCCCTGTTCCGTGGGGGTCATGGCGCGTGACGCATATGCAACGGGGGCCCATGATGAGGCCTCATCGCATTGCAGGAGCACTGTCCCAATGCCAGATTGGCTGGCATCAGTCGGAATTTTTGTCTCTTTCGCTGGATCAAAAAAAGCCAATACCGGGGCCGTGGTAAGGTTGGTTTTAAGTTCTCTCCATTCGCGCTCGTTGTCAGGAAGCCATTGGAAGTCTGTCGTCTTCCTGACCAGGTTCCTGAGAGCTGTGGTGTGAGAGGCGAGGTTAGGGATGAACATCCTGAGGAAGTTGACCATGCCCAGAAATCGGAGGACCGCCTTCTTGTCCTCTGGCTTTTTCATGGCTGTGATGGCAGCCACCTTGTCTGCATCCGGCCGCACACCCAACTGGGAGATGTGGTCCCCGAGGAACTTGAGTTCCGTCTGGCCGAAGGAGCATTTAGCTCTGTTGAGGAGTAGGCCCTGCTCCCGTATGCGTTTGAACACGCGCTGGAGGCGACTGATATGCTCCTGCGGGGTGGTGGACCAAATGATTATGTCATCGACATAGACACAAACACCTTCAGTGCCTTCCATCATTTGTTCCATTATCCAGTGGAACACTTCTGATGCCGATATGATCCCAAACTGCATCCTGTTGTAACAATATCTGCCAAAAGGGGTGTTAAAGGTACACAGTTTCCTGCTGGATCTGTCTAGTTGAATTTGACAGAATCCTTTTGGGGCGTCAAGTTTGGTGAAGAGCTTGGCACGAGCCATCCCGCATGTGATCTCTTCGCGCTTGGGGATTGGGTAATGCTCCCTCATTATGTTGCGATTCAGATCCTTTGGATCAATGTAGATTCTAAGCTCGCCGGAAGGCTTTTTTACGCACACCATGGAATTGACCCAGTCGGTTGGTTCCGTAACTCTGGAGATCACTCCTTGGTCTTGGAGGTCCTGCAACTGCTGCTTGAGGCGGTCCTTGAGGGGTGCTGGGACTCTGCGAGGTGCCTGCACCACAGGCGTGGCGTTGTCTCTGAGTAGGATCTTGTAAGTATATGGGAGCGTGCCCATGCCTTCGAAGACGTCGCAGTGCTGGTCGATGATTGCGTTGAGTTGCGCCCTGAAGCCAGCATCCTGGAAGGGAGATGTGTCATCAGAAGAGAGAGAGAGAGTGAACTCTTTGAACGAGGTTTAGCAGCTTACATGCCTGTGCGCCAAGCAGCGAGTCCTTCGAGGAGACCCCGATCTCCAAAGGAAGGATGGCTTTTTGTGACTTGTGCGTCACTTTGAGTTGGCATGAGCCGGTAGCAGGAATGATGTTGCCATTGTAGTCCAATAGCTGGCAGGCCGATGGAAGAATGGTTGGTTTGACACGAAGGCTTTGGAAAGCAGACCACACCACGAGATTGGCGGAGGCACCAGTGTCCAGGCGGAATCGTATTTGGGACCGGTTGACCGTCAGGGTGGCACACCACTCATCGTCTGGATCGATGCTGTATACCGACAGCGGCTGGTGTCTTTGCTTCTTGGACAGCCTGTTTTTCGTTACGACACCGACTCGAAAAGGCACCTTCGGGTCCTCGGTGTCACTGCTGTGTGGAAGGTCGGAATCGGACTCGGTGACAGTGGGTTGAATTGCCCGAACATTCCTGCGAGGCTGGCTGAAGCGATATGAATTGGAAGGCTGAGCTACTCGACAGCAGGCAGCATAGTGGCCAAGTCTTCCACATCGTAGGCATTGCGAGATTTTGCGGAGCATTGCCGCTTTAAATGGGCGGAGCCACAGTTGCCGCACGTCGTGAAGTCAGCACGTTCGCTGTGCCACCACGCATGCGCGGTGCGGTCATGCGTGGTGCGCGCCTGCGCATTATGTGCCTCCACGTCGCCGTCCCCTCGGTTGGTGCGTACAAGCACGGGAGTCCGCGAAAAGCGCGCAAAATGGCCACCCTCATCCAGGCTGAGGCCCTGGAGGTGCTCAATCACTTGGACCCGTTCCGCCTCATGGGGACCTTGCCGCGCCGTTTCAGCCGCTTGTATACGGGAGTACTGACTGGTGGCATTTTCATGTAGGACACAGGTCTCGATGGTGGTCGCTAGGGTGAGTTGCTTTAGTTTGAGGAGCTGCTGACGTAGGGGGTCCGACTGAACACCGAAAACGATCTGGTCGCGTATCATGGAGTCGGAGGTGGGCCCGGAATAGCTGCAAGATTGCGGAAGGATGCGGAGGTGCGTTGGAAAGGATTGGAAAGGTTCATCCTTACCCTGCAAACGCTGCTGGAACACGTAGCGTTCAAAACTTTCATTCACCTCTACGCTGCAGTGAGTGTCAAATTTGAGGAGAACCGTCTTGAACTTCGTCTTGTCTTCGTCATCTGCAAAGGTGAGAGTTGAAAATGTGGATGGCATGGTCCTGGCCATGGAGAGAAGAGCAATCTTTCTGGTGTCCGAGGCGCCCTCCCTGTCCGTGGCTTCGAGGAAGAGCTGGAAGCGCTGTTTGAAAATCTTCCAGTTGGCCCCGAGCTTGCCGGCGATGCGGAGCGGCGGGCTCATGTTGTCCATGTTGCAGGATGACGGCATGCTGGGGGAAGGCAGATCACTTGCAGGTAGGTCTAAGAAGTGCTAGTATGCAACCACTCCTGCTATCATGATGTGTTGGGTGTTCTGGATCACACACAGGTCACCAACACTTGAAGTAGTGCAACACTATTTTATTAAAAGGTTAACTATTTAAACATACTTGAACTGTGGGTAAATACGATACTAGCTTTAACTAAAGACCTTTGCCTTGTCCTAACCAGTTGATGCACTCAGCACATGGTGAATGTCTGTGTTGCAGGCTGTGAGCTCTGTGCTCCTAGCTAGCTGCTACTCGAATGAGCGGGAACTCTGATGCCCCCTGTCTTTATTGTGTGTGTGCTCTCACTGGTGATTGGCTGCGGTGTTGTGTATGTTGATTGGTCCCACTGTGTGTCCATCAGTGTGTGTCTGCACCATGATATACTGGTGTATATTATAACAACTTGTGCTCCAGAACTTGCCGCACCCCTAGCCAAGCTGTTCCAGTACAGCTACAACACTGGCATCTACCTGGCAATGTGGAAAATTGCCCAGGTGTGTCCTGTACACAAGAAACAGGACAAATCCAACCCAGCTAATTACCATCCTATCAGTCTACTCTCCATCATTAAAATTAATATTAATTAGGCTTACATTTACGCTGCAATTAATTTATTATGAAAAGCCCCTAGTCGCCACATTCAGGCGCCTGTTCAGATACACAGAGGGAGAATTCAGAATGTCCAATTCACCGAAATCAGCAAAGTGATGGAAGGAGTTATCAACAGTGCTATCAAGCGGCACTTACTCAGCATTAACCTGCTCACGGATGCTCAGTTTGGGTTCCGCCAGGGTCATTCGGCTCCTGATCTCATTACAGCCTTAGTTCAAACATCGACAAAAGAGCTCATTGCCAGAGGTGAGGTGAGAGTGACTGCGCTTGACACCAAGACAGCATTTGACTGAGTATGGCATCAAGGAGCCCTAGCTAAACTGGTGTCAATGGGAATCAGGGGGAAAACTCGCCGCTGGTTGAAGTCATGCCTGGCACAAAAGAAGATGGTTGTGGTGGTTGGAGGTCAATTATCTTAGCTCCAGGACATCACTGCAGGAGTTCCTCAGGGTAGTGTCCTAGGCCCAACCACCTTCAGCGGTTTCATCAATGACCTGCCTTCTATCATAAGGTCAGAAGTGGGTACATTTGCAGATGACTGCACAATGTTCTGCACCATTCGAGACTCCTCAGATAATGAGTCAGTCCCTGTTCAAATGCAGCAAGACCTGGACAATATCCAGACTTGGGCTGACAAGTGGCAAGTTACATTCACGCCTCACAAGTGCCAGACAATGACCATCTCCTACAAGAGAGGATCTAACCACCACCCCTTGACATTCTTTGGCATTATCATCGCTGAATTCCCCACAATCAACATCCTGGGGGTTACCACTGATCTGAAACTGAATGGGACTAGCCATATTAATACTGTGGCTACCAGGGCAGGTCAAAGTCTAGAAATCCTATGGTGAGTAACTCACCTCCTGACCCCCTCAAAGCCTGTCCACCATCTACAAGACGCAAGTCAGGAGTGTAATTGAATATTCTCCACTTGACTAGATGAGTGCAGCTCCAATAATACTCAAGGAGCTCGACACCATCCAGGACAAAGCAGCCCTCTTGATTGCTCCCCTTTCCACAAACATTCATACTCTCCACCATCGATGAACAGTGGCAGCCATGTGTATCACCTACAAGATGCACTGCAATAACTCACCAAACCCACGACCACTACCATCTAGAAGGACAAGAGCAGCAGATACCTGGGAACCCCACCACCTGGAGGTTCCCCTCCAAGTCAGTCACCACCCTAACTTGGAAGTATATCGTCATTCCTTCACTGTTGCGAGGGCAACATTCTGGAACTCCCTCCTTAACAGCACAGTGGGTGTACCTACACCTCAAGGACTGCAGCGGTTCAAGAAGGCAACTCACCACCACCTTCTGAAGGGCAACTAGGGATGGGCAATAAATGCTGGCCCAGCCAGCGATGCCCGCATTCCATAAATGAATAAAAATAAATAAGAATAAATAAATTGCACATTAGGTAATTACTTCTGAATCTCTTAAGTCTGTGAAACAATTTAATTCCTAACATTTCTGATTATATGCTTGTATCTCACATGCTATTTCTAATTGCTGAAACTTCTCTAAATTTTTACACAAATCAGTCTAGTAGTACAACAGTTCACAATAATAGTTACGAAAAATTAAGAAACAGGAGGGAAAAGAGGCATTTCCAAATAAAAGAAAAATACAGATATGGTACAAGTTGCACATCAAATATAACTAGCTGCAATACAACAATGGTGGCACAGCACTTTAGTGGAGTGATGTGATGCCTGTTTTTTCTGCTTCTGGACAACATTTTCACCCAATTAAAACATAAATACAAAATCATGAAAGCAGGAATGGAAAACCCAACCAGATATTGGAAGGCATGGAAATCCCTCCCACCATAAATGTCCAAATTTCAGTCTTAATGGGAAGAAGGGAAAATCTGAAAATAATCAGCATGTGTCACTCAACCATACCTGCTAATGAACAGTGCAGATCATTCACACAGTCTCAGTGTCTCAGGCAGGGAACAATGCATGATGCAATAAGATGTACAGGACCAAACATTGTGTATATTTACAATATTGCATCGGGTAATGAAACCACATAATAAACCATTTAACTTGAATCTCAGTTTTGGCCATGCTGTCAATTAGCAATATAAGTAACTGCGGTGATTCTTTGTCTGCCCTTCAAAAAGGGAGATGGTGAGAAAAAGAGAGAGAATGAGAAAAAAAAGGTAGAGAGAGAAAGAGAGATGACAAGAAAAACTGTCTGCGCCTGCTACACAAAACCTTACTTCCTGTTGGTCAGTCATGCTGCAGCACTGACAGCTTATGTAGGAAAGCTAATGGCGAAGGGCATCCATCCTAACCCAGAATGTGGAAAAACATGAAATTAGGAAGTTGACACAATTTGGATGTACAAACAAAATACCTAACATCTTTTGAATGCAAGTACTATTTTGAAGTTCTTTATTGTTTCTTATAATTCTCAATGTCTGCTGGCCATTTTTTTTTACTGAAGCAAGATTAAAAGATTTTTGAAATACGGGTATCGTATCATACTAATGAAAACATCTGAACTTATATGACATATGAAGTAAGACAGGTTTAAGAAAGCATTGATAGGGAATAATGCTGATGTCCAGAATCTTATTTGCTAACAGACGTTGAAAGATAATTGAATTTTTCCATTTTATATCAAGTTCTGTCAGTTCTTATATCTCAACATTTTGTTCAAATAACAGCTAACTCAATCTAATACTGTCATCTTGGGTTGCAGTGCACAAAACTGATAAGTATCGTATCTGCCATTGATCTATTTTTGCTGTTAAGCTGCATTAGGGCACAGGTTGATCTTGAATACATTTTTATCTTACTTCTAAAATATTTCATCTAACACCTGGTAATAAAGTTGCAGTGAACACCTTCCATTTGACAAGTACTTACTGTCAACCTCCTGACACAATGAAGCAAAGGTTACGTTTATTTTTAGTGCCAACTGCCAGCACTGAGCCCTAGACTTTATCAGTTAGGGCAAAGATCATAAGAGCTACTGTATCATGCTGTAGGTTTAAGGAAGCTGCTGTGGCCAGATAAGAACCTCATCAAAATTGAGATGCCATATTCTCGTTTCATCCACAAGGTGCATGTTATTCACCTTTGACAAATTAACAGCAGTGTGATTTAGAGATGAACAACAGTTCCAAGTTGATGGGAATGCTGCAGCCCAGATCAATTGCATGCCATAATATTTTCTGTTCTTAGAAGTTGCCCTCATTATTATGCAGTAAAATAAACCGAGGTCTGAGTAAATATTTCTGTGTGCAGTTCATAAAAAAATACAGGAGGCGCATTTATTTTGATGCTTGAACACCTTTGCCTGTACAATTTACTTATATCCAAATATACATTAACACGAGCACATCAAAAAATAGCAATGGAATTGTTTTCATTTTATGTTCTCACTTATATGCAGGAAAAATACTGATCTCAGATTAGGCACTATATATTTGGTACTGATTAATACCTGTACCTCTTTCAAATTGGATACCTCAAAGTTTCCTTATTGTTATCTTTCTTTGTTTTCCATCACCCTGCTCTACCAGGTCTCTTTTAACAATTATTTGCTTATATTCTATTTTTCACTTGCTCCTTTGCTTATATTCTACTTGTTCTTTCAATTCCTATAATTTTAATTTCTGAACCTTCCCTTTCATTTGAGAATTCACTTTGATTTTTCTCCTTTAGCACAGGGCTAAATCGCTGGCTTTGAAAGCAGACCAAGGCAGGCCAGCAGCACTGTTCAATTCCCGTACTAGCCTCCCAAACAGGCGCCGGAATGTGGCGACTAGGGGCTTTTCACAGTAACTTCATTTGAAGCCTACTTGTGACAATGAGCGGTTTTCATTTTTTTTTTCATGCCCTCTCAAATGGTGCACACTCTGGCCTCCAGATTCAATTATTTGGGATCCTCTAAGTAGGAGTTCATTAAAGCTGCTAAGATGTTTTTATGTCAACAAATCATTGCTTTCTGTATTTCTGAAACATATATTTGAAGTGCTGTAACCTACAAGTCTATGGACCAAGAGCTGGAAAATGGGATCAGACTTGATAGCTCTTATTCCCACAACAAGGGCCTGATAGGCTGAGTGACTTCCTTCTGTGCCATAAATTGCTATGATGCAGGGCGGCACGGTGGCGAAGTGGTTAGCACTGCTGCCTCATGATGCTGGGTAGGTGGACTGGCCATGCTAAATTGCCCCTTAATTGGAAATAAAAAAATTTAAAATAAATAAATAACATTTCTACGATTCTATCTTTCCAAAATTGGCACCATGTAATTTTTTTAAGGTTATTTCAACTTTGGAGAATTTTTTCAAGACTGGCATCCGAACAATTGTGCTCAAAACCTCATGAAGGTGATATGTTTCATGAATTGTCCTATTGGCTTTTTAGCGGAAACTAATGTATTGATGAAAAGAGAGGGCATCTAAAGAAACTTTTCAGGCAGAAACCTCCAGCATTTTCTGATAGTGAATTTAATTTAAAGGCATCAAGTAAAAAAAACAGCCAATTTCTTTGCTTCCCTTCTTTTTTCCAAATGATATTAATTCCCTGATGGAAGATGGTGCTATGGGCCCATGTCGGTCTTCATCCCTCAAACAAGTGGTTATTCTTCATGACTGAGCACAGAGAGTGATCATCAACTAAGTATAGAATTGCAGGGTAGCAGCACGGCCATAGCCAACTACATGCACTTCCAAAAGATAGTGACCAATAGAAACAGCATTAATGATTTTCCATTCCTGAACATCGCATCTTTGTACCAATCCATGATACTCTCATCCCTGCAGGAAATTATGGGTGGTATCTAATTGAATGAAATGGTATACAATGCTGTGAAGGTTATTGGTGCGCCAAAATATTGAGAAAGTTTTAGAAACCAAGAAAGGATGATTAAAAGGGAGAAATTGGAGAATGAGAGAAAATGAACAAGAAGATATAAAATAGTCAAAGTTCCTACACGTATACATAAAGGAAAAGAGTAGCTCAAATGAACATTGGTCTCTTAAGAGTGTGAGATTGGAGTACGTAATGCAAAATAAGAAAATTGCAGTCTTTGAACAAGTATTATGTATCCATCTTCACAGTAGAAGACACAAAAAGCATCCTAAGAATAGAGGAAAATCAACATATGGAAGAACTTAAAACAATCACTATCACTGGAGAAAAGGTAACAGGAAAACTAATGGAAAGAGAGTTAAGTGCAGTGAAATCACACGCTTGAGTTACTGGAATGCACTTACTGCTTGGAATGTATTTGCATCTCTTTGATGTGGTCAATATTTACAAACATTGGGGTTTCACCACTTAGGCAATTGAACCATGAAGGGATCATGAGTGGATCAAAGCTGCAGATGGTTTGCAGAAGCTGTTAATCACAAATCACTACTGGAAAGCTATGAATGGCTTGCAGTTAATGGATCTAATGCAGCTAATTGCAGTTGCTCTCCTTCGAGGAATGGACACCTGGAGCTACAAGGCAAGTATTAAAGCTATAATGCTTCCCACTGGGGCAGCACGGTGGCACAGTTGTTAGCACTGCTACTTCACGGCGGCGAAGACCTGGGTTTGATCCCGGCCCCGGGTCACTGTCCATGCGGAGTTTGCACATTCTCCCTGTGTCTGCGTGGGTCTCACCTCCACAACCCAAAAAGATGTGCAGGGTAGGTGAATTAGCCATGCTAAATTGCCCCTTAATTGGAAAAAAAAGAATCGGGTACTCTAAATCTATTAAAAAAACATCAAAAATATAATGCTTCCCAATGTCCCGGTCTGGACTACTGTCTAGCTTCCAGACAGGGGTCTCTTTTCTGGGGCCCGGGTGTGTGGGGGGGGGGGAGGGTCTTTGGACGGGGTTCCTTTAGGCAGGGAGGCCCTGTGGGGGGGGGGGGGGGTCCTGCTATTACAGGGGACACTGTGTAGGGTCTCCCTATTGCAGGGGTCGGTTCGGGGGGGGGGGGTCTCCCGATTATAGGGTGCCCTGTGGGAGTCTTTCTGGTACAGGGGTCCCAGGGAGGGTCCTCCTATTACAGGGATCCATATGGTGGGGGGGGGGGGGGGGTGTCTCCCAATACAGGGTCCCTGTGAGGTTCTCCGTATTATGAGAGTTCCGGGGGGCGGGGGTCCCCTTATTACAGGGTCCCAGGGGGGTCCCTCTATTACAGGGTCTCTGTGGAGGGTCTCCCTATTACAGGTTCCCTGTGGGATCTTATTACAGGGGTTGCTGTGGGGAGGGTCACCCTATTACAGGGGTCCTGGGGGGATTTCCCTGTTACAGGAGTCACAGGGGGACGTCTGATAGAAGAGGCGTGGGCATAGTGGCTTTGTCGCTGGAATAGCAATTCGGAGACACAGGATAATGATCTGGGGACCCAGGTTCAAATCCCAACACTGCAGGTGATGGAATTTAAACTCAACAAAATATCTGGAATTTAAAGTATAATGATGACCATGAAGCCATTGTTGATTGTCGTAAAAACCCATCTTGTTCACTAATGTCCTTTAGGAAAGGAAATCTGCCGTCCTTACCTGGTCTGGCCTATACATGAGTCCAGACCCACAGCATTGTGGATGACTCTTAACTGCCCCTCAAGTGTAATTAGGAATGGGCAATAAATGCTGGCACAGCCTGCGACGCCCACGTCCCATGACTGAATTTTAAAAAAGGTAGTGCATTGCTGGATGGGCCATCGGATGGGCTTGGATGGTCCCTGCCAGCGGGGCCCTGCGGGGCCCACCACATCAGGGCAATGCTGCAAAAACCTCAAGCCGTGGAGGCCGGAGAATCGGGGGAGGCCAGCACACAGGGCGCTGGGCCCGCTAAACAGATGCAAAATGGGCCATTAAGACCCAATTGCATTCATTTCCATGCTCCCGCTGATGTACGGCGTGGACCTCTTTCTCTCCGGCAGCAGGTGGTCGGAGCATTACGTTCGGCCGACGTCTGGTGCCATTCGCGATTTTGTCCCGACGCCCGATTCTCCGTTCCAGCAGGGAACGCGATTCGGATGTCCTTGGATGGAGAATCTTCGAGGATCCAACAAGCAAGTTGAATTCAGGAGAACCGGTTGATGTACTGTATTTAGATTGCCAAACATATGATAATAGGTAGGAAAGCAAGTTGTGAGGAGGATACAAAGAGTCTGCAAGAGGATTTAGATACTTTAAATCATTGGGCAAAAAAACTGGCAGATGGGAGTACAACGTTGGAAAATGTTAAGTGTCAAGGGGCAAGGTTTAAAGGAGATATACGGGGTAAGTTTTTTAAACCGGGGTGGTGGAGCCTGGAACTCGCTGCCGGAGGAGGTGGTGGAAGCTGATACGATAGTGACTTTTAAGGAACGTCTTGACAAATACATGAATAGGATGGGAATAGAGGGATATGGTTCCCGGAAGGGTAGGGAGTTTTAGTTCAGACAAGCAGCATGGTCGGTGCAGGCCTGAAGTGCTGAAGGGCCTGTTCCTGTGCTGTAATTTTCTTTGTTCTTTGTTAAGTTTTCCACTTGGCAAGAAGAATAGAAACAACAGATTATTATTTAAATAGAGATAAATTACAGAATTCTGTAATACAGATCTTGGTGTCCTTGTGTATGAATCACAAAAAGTCACCATGCAGGTGGAGCAAGTAATTCATAAGACAAGCATAATATTGGCCTTTATTGCAAGAGGAATGGAGTATTTAAGTAGGGAAGTCTTGCTGCAACTGTGGAGGGCATTGGTTTATTTTTTTATAAATTTAGAGTACCCAATTCATTTTTTCCAATTAAGGGACAATTTAGCGTGGCCAATCCACCAACCCGGCACATTTTTAGATTGTGGGGGTGAAACCCACGTAGACAGGGGAGAATGTGGGCATTGATGAGATTGCACTGGAGTACTGTGTACTATTTTAATCACTTTACTTAAGGAAGGGCATACTTGCACTGGAGGCAGTTCAGAGAAGGTTCACTAGCCTGATTCTGGGGTTGGGAAGTCTGTCTTATGAGGAAACATTGAACAATTGGGCCTATACTGACTGGAGTTTAGTGGAATGAGAAACGATTTTATTGAAACACAAGATTCTGAGAGGGTTTGACTTGGCAGATGGGGGAGATGGTGGTCTTGTGGTAATGTCACTGGACTAGCAATGCAGAGATCCAGGATAATGCTCTGAGGACTGGTAGAATTTACATTCAGTTCATAAAATCCGGAATAAAGAGCTTGCCTCAGTAATGGTAATGGTGAAACTATTGTCAATCGTTGTAAAAAAACATCTGGTTCACTAATATCCTTTAGGGAAGAAGGTTTGCTGTCTTTACCTGGTCTGGTATACATCTGGTTGACATTGAATTGCCTCTGCAATGGTGTGGCAAGCCACTTGGTTCATGGGCCATTAAGGATGGGCAATGATTGCTGGCCTTGCCAGCAATGCCCACACCCATGAAAGAGTAAAAAAAAGATGCTGAGAGCATGTTTCTTCTCACAGGGCATCTAGAACTAGGGTGTTGACTTTAAAAATAAGGTTTCCTATTTAAGATAGAGGTGAAAATGGATTTATTCTCTCAGAGGGTCATCATTCTTAGGAATTCTTTCCCCCAGCGTGCACTAGAGACTGGGTCATTGAATGTACTCAAGGCTGAGGTGGACCGATTTTCGATTAAGAAGAGAGTGAAGGGTTATGGGGGACAGGAGGGAAAGTGGAGAAAAGGCCACAATCAGATCAGCCACTGAATGGTGAGGCAGGTTTGAGGATCCAAATGGCAACTATTATGTCCTTATTTTATGTACATATGCCCCGGCAAGATGGGTGGAGGTTTGAGTTTGTGAGGCTAGAGAAGAGGACGCAAGAGTAGTGTTGCCGGGGGGGGGGGGGGGGGGGGTGATTGCACAGTTGTTGAAATATGTCATGGGGTAAAAATATAAGTTAGAAAACCTGACTGTAGTTGGTGAATTGACAAGTCACCAGGATCAGATGGGATTCATTCTGAGAAGTTGGAAGGGTGAAAGTTTGGAGGTACAGGCCATATTCTCCTCAGATATTGGGAATAGAGAAATAGGAGTGGAGAACTGCAAGTTTTACACCCTTGTTTAGAAATGGCAACAACTAGAGGCCTCAGTGATGGGAAAGCTTATAAAAATGATAACCCAGGACACAATTAACAAGTCACATGGACAAATATGGATGAACTAAAAAATATCAGCACAGATTTGTTAAAAGCAAGTCATTTTAAACTAAAATAAAAACAGAACAGGCTGGAAAATCTCAGTATATCTGGCAGCATCTCTGGAGAGAGAAAGAGTTAAACATTTCGAGTCCGTATGATTTATCTTCAGTCAGGTCAGGTTCTGCCTTATTCTTGTTGCCACTGTATTTTTATGGCTGGTCCAGTTAGGTTTCTGGCCTGTACCATCTAAGATAAAGCAGCCCACTTTAATATACGTTCGCTCCTTCTATCACTTGCGCAGAGTGGCAGCAGTGTGTACTATATGTAAGAAGCATTGAAGTAGATGCCAAGCCTCCTTCGACGGTACCTTCCCAACCTGCAAACTCCACCACTTGGAAGGACAGGTGCAGCAGTCGCAGGGGAACACCATCACTTGCGGGTTCTCCTCCAAGCCACACAACATCCTAACTTCAATCTCTATTGCCATTCCTTCACTGTCACTGGGTTTAAAAACCTGGAACTCCCTTCCACAGAACATTGCAGATATACCTACTGCACATGACTGCAGTGGTTCAACAGGGTGGCTCAGCATCATCTTCTCCCGGGAAATAATGGATGGACTTCATAGAGGCATTGAGTATAGAATAATAGAAGCATAGAATTTACAGTGGAGGAGGCCATTCGGCCCATCAAATCTGCATCGGCCCTTGGAAAGAGCACCCCACCCAAGCCCACACCTCCACCCTATTCCCGTAACCCAGTAACCCCACCCCACCTTTTTAGGCGCTAAGGGCAATTTAGCATGTCCAATCCACCTAACCTGCACATCTTTGGACTGTGGGAGGAAACCAGAGCACCCGGAGGAAACCCACACAGACACGGGGAGAACATGCAGATTCCACAGGCAGTGACCCAAGCCGGGAATCGAACCTGGGCCCCTGGAGCTTGAAAACACTGTACTAACCACTGTGCTACCGTGCTGCCATATGAAAATATTAGAATTATGATCAATCGCTATGAAACACTGGTTCAGCCTCAACTGGAGTATTGTGTCTGGTTCTGGACACCGCACTATAGGAAGAACGAGAAGGCTTTAGACAAGCTGCAGAATAGATCATGAGAATGGTTCCAGGGATGAGGGACTTCAGTTATGTGGATGGACTAGTAAAGCTGGGATTTTTCATAGGAACATACAAACATAGTAATAGGAGCATGAATAGGCCAATCGGCCCTTTGAGCCTGCTCCGCCATTCATTATGGTCATGACTAATCATCCAATTTGTAACCTCCTAACACTTCCCCCCCATATCCTTTGATATCTTTTGCCTCAAGAGGTGTATCTACTTCCTTCTTCAAAACACACAGGGCGGGATTCTCCCCTACCCGGCGGGGCAGGCGGTACCCGGCGCCGAGGAGTGGTGTGAACCACTCCGGTGTCGGGCCGCACGGAAGGTGCGGAACCTCCGCACCTTCAGGGGCTAGGCCGGCACCGGCGGGGTTGGTGCCGCGCCAACCGGTGCGGAAGGGGCTTGACGCCGAAGGGCCTCCGATGGCTGGCGCGAGTGGGTGCATGCGCGGGAGTGCCAGCGTGTGCTGCCGTCATCCCAGCGCAGGTGCAGGGGGGGTTCGTCTCTGCACCGGCCATGGCGGAGGTCCAGAGCAGCCGGTGCGGATGGAAAGAGTTCCCCCATGGTACAGGCCCGCCCGAGGATGGGTGGGCCCTGATCGCGGGCCAGGCCACCGTGGGGGCACCCCACGGGGCCAGATCCCCCCGCGCCCCCCGAGGACCCCGGAGGCCGCCCGCAGAGCCAGGTCCCGCCGGTAAGTACCAGGTCTAATTTACACCGGCGGGACCGGCCTAAAATGGGTGGCCGCTCGGCCCATTGCAGGCCGGAGAATTGCTGGGAGAGCCGCTGCCAGCGGCCACCAACCGGCACGGTGCGATTCCCGCCCCCGCCAAAATCCCGGCGCCGGAGAATTTGGCAGTCGGCGGGGGCGGGATTCACGCCGCCCCCGGCGATTCGCCGGCCCGTCCCGCCCACAATGTTTTGGCCTCAACTACTTTCTGTGGTAGCAAATTCTACAGGCTTACCTCTCTCTGGGTGAAGAAATGTTTCCGCATGTCAATGGTTTAACCCATATCCTTAGACTGTGACCCTCTGGTTCTGGTCTCCCTGCCACCTGGAGCATCTTTCCTGCAACGCTGTCTAGTCCTGTTAGAAATTTTATAAAGTTTCTATGAGCTCCACCGCCCTCATTCCTGAGAGGAGATGGTGGAGTAGTGGTACTGTCATTTGACTAGAAATCCAGAAACCCAGGAAAACACTCTGGGGACCCTGGTTCAAATCTTGCCAAATTCAATCAATTTGAATTCAATAAAAATTTGGAATGAAAAAGTCTAATGATGGCAATGAAATCATTGACGATTGTTGTAAAAGGAATTACAAAAGCCACAACCAATCGGGAATTACCTGTAGCCGGCATTCTCAAAAGCCGGTTGCGGCCATTGGGAATGCCACAATCGATCGCTCCGCCACCCACCCGCATTCCATCCACTGGTCACGCCCCAATTTTGAAAAACGCTGCTTTAAAGTATGAATAACATAAACTGCACGTACTTAAAACCTCCTGACCGTTTGTAAATTAATATTGTGTAATTGATGAGAGTAGATCACAGAGCAAGAGTTACCAATCAAGCAATGTTTCCCTGGGGCGCAGCTATTTCAAGTTTAATAGTGCACCTGATTGTTGAAACAGCAGCCTTATTGACAGCTCTTACTCTATGATTCATTCTTTAAATTGTACAATATTTATTTACACAAGATAGAGGTCTCAAGTGCTTGCAGTTTCTGCTATTGCTTAATTTGGTGGGTGAATGGTCATGGAGGTTGCAGCTTGACACGGGCAGTATGATGGGTCATCAGGGCTGGGTAGAGAGCCATAACTTTTACTGGAGAGTATGAAGGAACATGGGGAATGGGTAGAGGAGCAAAACATGGCATGGAGAGTATGAGGGGCCATGGGGTGTGTATAGAGGGCCATAGATTTGCATAGAAGGTATGAGGGGCATGAAGTTGCATGAGTTGGTATTGATTGGACACAGGGATGAGAAGGTGTGAGGAGTAAGTGTCAGAGGGTTGTTTTTTGTTTTGCTGTCATTATCACAACTGGGAGAGGTCCCAGACAACCAAGATGTGTCTTTAAACAGCCCACATTCGGCACCCTCTGTGCCTGCTTCAGAACTCTTTTTGGGATGGTGGACCCTACTCAATCCGCTTCCCCAGAACAAATGTCCTGGGCTGGATTTTTTTGGTTCAGAGACTAAATGCTGATGCTGGGACTGAATCGCAGGTGTTCTCCAGTCCCAATAGCGGCGCCGGTCCCGGAGCAATTCAGGACATGCTATTAGGCCAGCGATTTCAACTGACGCTGGCGTCAGATTCACTGCGGTCAGGTTTGGGACTGGAGAGCCTGACAAGCTGTAGCTGCATATAAGCACTCCACTCCCACACTCTCATACCAGTCAAGAAGATGCCGCCCCAGAGAACGACCCAGGGATTCGCCGATGCAGAGCTGGAGACACTGCTGGATGCAATGGAGGAAAGGCGCGTCATTCTGTTCCCCTGGGTGGGAAGGAGGCTGCCACCCACAAATGTCAACCAGGCCTGGGCACAATTGCAGAGGCCATGAGTGCTGTGGGCCCCACCACCAGGACCAGGCAGCAATGCAGGAAGAAGCATTACAATATCCTCAGGACGGCTAGGGTGAGTCACCACCACCACCATGCACCTGGCAACAACCCCTGCCTCATGCCCCCCACCCTCCTCCTCCTCCCTCCATGCAGTCCCCACCAGGTGGACCGGTAGGCAGCTCTTGGTGATGTGGACAACCCTCCAGGCTGGCCAGCCGCCACCACTGTGCTCCTGGCACCAACACCTGTCCCACAATCTCTGTCCCACAGCCATGGTCCACATCCCCCTCACCAACCTAGGTGATCAAACCCCATCCGTCGGCAGGCTACTCACACCCACCCTGCATCACATGCCATAGTCAGGTGCCCTGCACACATAGGCCACTGGCTGCAGACCCCCTGCGCTGTCAGCACCCGAGTGTCTCATACTGTGCATTGTATGTCTTCCCAGTAGAAGGCGTTCCACAATTGCAGTGGGGAGAGAAGCCCAGAGGGGGCCCATCGGACCTGCGGCCCTTCACCATAGCAGAGCAGAGGGCATCGGACCTGGTCGATGGGGTGGGAGAGTAGGCAGTCGCCGTGGCGGAGGTCGACAAGTGAACCCCCAACGAAATGCAATGTCCTCATGGCATGTGTGGCAGCACCCCCTCGCCACCACACCTACCTGTGAACGAACCATACATCTTCTCTTGTCATGCAGGATCACCTGGCAAAGAGGTGGGTCTATTTGGGGTCCCTTGCCCCCCGTCGCAACCGCGAGACTGACCTGGTGACGAGGCGGGACTGCAAATGTCCGGAGACGACACCATCTTCTCGTCAGCACAATCAACAGCACACTCCACCAGCCCAGAGACACTTTAGTGAAGAGGCTCCTGGGGCATCACACTCATGCAGCAGTACATCAGGCGAAGGTAGGGGGTGGGGGGGGGTGGGGGGGGGGGGGGAAGGTCAGCAACCATCCAGCACCTGCAGATGCAATTGGAGGATTTCAACTTCCTGCAGGGGCAGGAAGCGGTGCCGATCATGAATGCCTCCCAGGCCAACACCTCATTGGTGGCGTCCGTGGTGAATGCCTTGGCTGCGAAAGTATCAGACATGGGTCAAAATGTCCAAGGCCCAGGGCATTCTGTGCGGGTAGTGGGTGAGGACAGGGCGGCCATGTCACAGGCAGCCATGTATCAGACCAACATGGACATTGCAGCAGCGCTCCAGAGCTTGGCCCAGTCACAGCGGGTCATGGCTGCGGGCGTTGACGACATTGGCCTGGCGTTGGCTGACATAAGCCAGTCGCCGGGGGCTAGGGCACAATATTTGTATATATCAAAATAAACAGCTGTTCACCGACGTCTTGAACTGTCTCGGTCCTCTGTCTGAAGGATTTGAGGGATGGAGTGGGCTGAGGGCAGAGGGAATGCAGGGTGGGGTGGATGGTGGTGTGGGGCGTGGATTTTGGAGGTGGACATGGGCCAGGGCCCCCTGAGCAGTCGGAAACTGTCCCCTGAGTCATTCTCGAAGGTGGCAGGGGACGGGGCCAGATATGTGGGGGCGCATGTGGTGTGCCCAACACGCACACCACCCGGTACCCAACCCTGCACAGCCGCAAACCCGGACTAGTCTCGACCCGCACCACCTCACGGGACTATGAGATGGAACGGCCAGTACCCATAACATGGGCGGACGGTGGAAAGTGCTACCGAGGACACGGTGGAAAGTGCTACCGAGGACAGGGGTTAGACTTTGTCCAATGATGCGGAGCACCAGAGCTCATCGCAGAGTGGGTTCATCATCATCCTCCATCCCATGGACCAGACCAACTGATACTGCCATCCCAGGGCCAGCACCCTGTCGTGAAGCAGGTGGGAAGCATGCAGGTGTGAGCGGTTGGTGTGCAGGGGTGGGACGGGACGTTTGAGCTGCCAGTGGACAGGCCCCCTAGTCGGCGAACCGCCCATGTCCCGGCCCTCCTCTGCATCCTCCTCTTCGGACGAGGTCTGTTGTTCATCCTCGTCCTCCAGCATGTCGCCTCTCTGCTGCCTGATGTTGTGGAGGATGCAGCAGGCCACCACAATGTGGGAGACCCTCCTAGGGCTGTACTGGAGTGTCCCGCCAGAGCGGTCCAGTCACCTGGACGCATCATGAGTACGTCGATGCACCGCTCGATCACGCTCCTGATCGCAGCATCGGCATTTTTGTAGCGGTTCTCTGTGTTGGTCTGTGGCCATCGGATAGGCATCATCAGTCACAACCGCAATGCCCAGCAGCCAACCCTTCACTGGGGGAGTGCCTTGAATGTGTCAGGCACCATCAAGTGTTCTCGGATAAAGACGTTGTGCATGCTGGATTGGATTGCATTTTTTTATAGTCACGTGTACCGAGGTACAATGAAAAGTATTGTTCTGCGTACAATTCAGACAGATCATTCCATTCATGAAAAAAAAACTTAAGGCAAACATAAAATACACAATGTAAATAAATAGACAAAGGCATCGGGTGGAGCATACTGGAGTGCAGTACTACTCAATAGAGAAGGTGTGTGAAGAGATCAGATCAGTCCATAAGAGGGTCATTCAGGAGTCTGGTAGCAGCGGGGAAGAAGCAGTTTTTGAATCTGTTAGTGCGTGTTCTCAGACTTTTGTATCTCCTGCCCGATGGAAGAAGTTGGAAGAGTGAGTAAGCCGGGTGGGAGGGGTCTTTGATTATGCTGCCCACTTTCCCAAGGCAACAGGAGGTGTAGTTAGAGCCAATGGATGGGAGGCGGGTTCATGTGATGGACTGGGCTGTGTTCATGACTCTCTGTAGTTTCTTATGATCTTGGGCTGAGCAGTTGCCATACCAAGCTGTGATGCTTGATAGGATACTTTCTATGGTGTATCTATAAAAGATGGAAGACTCGATGTGGACATGCCAAAATTCCTTAGTTTTCTGAGAAAATACAGGCGCTGTTGTGCTTTCTTCATCGTAGCGTCGATGTGGGTGGACCAGGACAGATTGTTGGTGATGTGCACACCTCCGAATCTGAAGCTGTCAACCATCTCCACCTCTGCACCGTCGGCGCAGACGCGCATGATGTGCAGCCTTTAGTCACACACCAACTGCACAATGAAGGAGTGAAATCCCTGTCGGTTCATGAAGGGCACCCCCTCATGTGGCAGTGCTCTTGGGGGAGACCTACGTCCTATTAATCACCCCCTAGACCTTGAGTATCCCGAAGATGGCAGTGAATCCCGTTGTCCGGGCAACCTGTTGGGCATTGTCCATATACAGGTGGATGCATTGTGCCACCCAAGCATACAAGGCCTCCGTAACGACATGGACGCACTTGTGCATGGAGGTTTGTGAGATCCCAGACAAGTCCCCACTTGTGTTAATGTCTAAAGGCTAATTATCTTTCATCTTAATTGTACTGATGGAAGTTGTTGACCTGAAACATTAACCCTAAGTTCTCTCACCACAGGTTAAGCCACACATGCTCAGTATTCCAGTGTGTTCAATTTTTATTTCGGATTTCCAGCATCTGAAACTTTTTGTTATTCGTGCTATTCAAAGTTCCTCATTGCCATAAATTATTCCGAAGGCACAGCTTGGTCAGCTTTTTCTATCTTATATATGAACTGCCTGAATATTGTATTTACCTGCAAGTATGAATCACTCTAAATTGATCCAGCATTATTAGCTTTTGTCAAAATTAGTTTTTGATTAGGCAAAGAAGAGGTTTAAATGTTCTATTAAACTGACAGACAGCCACTCCAGGCCCACAATTTGAAATAAATTTAGCATATAATTTAATGCTGTGCAAATAACCATCTGCAGTTATCCAGGAAGGGAGCTGTGGCATCAGCAGTCAGTCATAAAATTTGTTTTGACTTTTGATTTAAAAGAGCAATACACACAATGGACAAATTGCTCTTTCACTCTTTTACATAATTTAAACTAACTCAATATTTGCTCCAGAAATGCCAACCTTTTGTGAGCTGATAGACACTAATAAGCGCCAAAAGCATTGTGACTGCTTTGGCTATCACTACACATACAGAATTCTAAACAATTTATCAAAGCCAAAGGTATGTGAACTAATAAAAAATAATAAAAGCTGTCAGATCTTTGAAATGCTAGGATAATTTCTAGCCATTAATTGCAACATATTTAATCTGATTTATTTATGATCTGATAGTTAAATTGGCTATTGCCTGTCTTGATAAAGGAGTTTCATCAAACTCATAAAATTTTAACAGATATGATAAAACCAATTTTTAACTAAAGCTTTTAACAAGTTTTGAATTATTAAAATTAAAAATCTTCCATGTGTGCTAAAATAACCGATACATTTTGTTTCCAACTTATGTGACCTTTGCCTTGAAGTAAAAAAAACTGTTAAAAGCAACTTACCTCAAATTCTGCATGCTTATGAACATCTTCTGCCCTCTGTCTGTTCAGAATGAACTCTGCCTCATTAGCCACTCTAACTATGTGGTCCTTCATGGCATGACATAGCAATCTTTAAAACATGAGCACAAGAATATTATAGTCTATCTTTAGTCTAGTGTACTTGACAAATGCTATCTTTGAATAAACAGATATTCTGCACACAACTGCCTAAAGCTCAACTGCCTCCATACATACATTCATAAAATTCAGGTGATTGTTTAGTAAGGTACAGATCAAACCTATCTGTATAATACGAAAGAAACTATGGCAATTGATAGATAAGAAAAATGAACAAAAGCAAAACATAACTCATCTGCTGATAATTAAGAATGTTTCATTTATAATTTTGAATTATTTATGAGAAGTATTGAATGAAACGTCTACTTAATTGACTGCATTAAAGAAAATCCACATTTTTCATGACTGTCCATTGTTGGAATTTTATGGCATGACATAAACACTACCAATGCAACAGTAGAAAAATACCAAAGTTCTTTTCAAATACACAGGTAGATAATTTGATTGATACTACTTCTGGAAAATTCAAGACTGAACAGCTGAGAAAACCTGGTTAATCAGTGATGACACTAAAATCCGTCAAATATCACATGCTGGAAAACGGAGTTTAAATACCATAATTATTTTTATTTTCAAAAATCCAATTTGCTAATATGCACATTTATCATTTAATAAATCTCTTTTTATTCCAACAATCTTTAACCAATCTGATCCTGACTTTATTCCGGGAAAAATAGTCCTTATTGTGTGGAGATTAAGGTAATTTTACACATCATTAAATATGCTTTGTTTTAATTATGAAGGTGCTTTTTTATTTCTGTAATGATCCTCTTCATAATTTCTGGCCAGCCGCAGGGCACTTAAACCACAGCACATTCATCAACTGTTTATGCTCTGTTAATTGTAGACAACTGCACAATTACATTCTTAATCTATGATGAATAGCTAGCATTTAGATGGTTTCTTGGTGGTTAGAATGATTAGTTTTCTTCTTCATTCTATCTGAAATTCTTCATTACAACTACTATGTTGAAAATATACATAGTGAAATATTATTCAAGCAAATCAGGTTAAAATAGAATTTTTGTGTTGGTAAATCTAAAAGACACATTGACAGGTTGATTTATCAATCATGCCGTAATACATTTTAAACAGGCAGTTGTGGCTCTTTGTTTCTTTGCCGTGCAACTTTGATAAAAGCTGATTGCTATACACACTTGTGAACTGTATATTGCACAAATTTCAAATTTCTGAAAATTCTCCCCATTGCTCACTGAAACTGTATTTTACAAAATAACGTGGTGTTAATGTTATGTATGTTTATTTTAAACAGGTCATTAATTATCTTCATGCAATCTATTTAGACTTTCGCTCACCACACCTCGCTTCAAAAGAAATATTCAAGCAGACTTTAAGAACCAAACTTCTGTGTCTGTTGTAGGTCACAAAGTCTACAGTAATAGTTCACAATTCTAAGCCAGCCTATATGTTGGTGAAAATTATTAGGCGTTGACTGCAGTACCTTGACAGAACCTAGTGCTGAAGTGATGCTGCTTTAATATACAGAGCATGAAGTCACCTACTGTAAAATCACAACACATACTCCTTGAACAGATGGGGTAGCAGATTGGTTTACAGGCTAAACTCCCTTTATCCTTAATATGAAACTTCCCTGCTGTTTCAGCAGTTGTCCACAAACAAAATGAAAAATACAATTATTGATTGCATATTTTTCAATACTTTGTGGAAAATTAAGAGTAAAATGTTGTGTTGATATATTGTTTTAGGAAACTGCTGCTAAAATTGAGATTGTTTAAAATTCATAACAATTGAACTATTTACATAAATCACATACAGTTTCACCACAACAACATTGAACTATTCATGCGCAGGTAGTTAAAAAAAAAAGAATATTTCCATGTAGAACACAAAGCGTCTTCCTGTATTCTACATTACAGCTGAATGACAGTATAAAGCTCGGTTACCTTCCTTCATTGATGAGTTCAATAAATGCCAGTCCTGCATTCTTCTGAATAGAATTCTGCCATTCCTAGAAAAACAGACCAAGATATTATGTTACTTCATAAAAGCTACTTGAAATATTTATATGAAAACTGTGCAGTGTATAATCCAAAAAAATAGGTAATAAAGTCAGATCTGGTATCTCTGAATTTCCATATCTTAGTTAATCAGAGATCTCCAAAGTAAACTTCTACAAGCTCCAATTGATATACTTACACAAAAAAATGTTTAAACTGTCAAATGCTAAAGATTGTAATAGATTGCAAATCACTGCCCTTGTTGTTTTCTTAAATTTTATTGATTTGTATTCATATTTTTAGGTTTAATAAATGCATGTAATGTTAAAGCCATGGACCTGAGAAAGTCTGCAGAAAGAATTGGTTTAAAGAAGTCATTATAAATTTGAAGGATTTGAAGGAGCAGAAAGTTCCTGGAGGGGGGATTAGTGGCGGCTGTAGAAGTAGAGGGGGTGTCTGGCACAAGGCCATGGAGGAAACTGAAGCACAAGGATGAGAATGTTAAATTGAAGGACTAGGTGCCAAGATAGGCTAGCAAGGCAGGGCTGAAAGGCTAATGGAATATTGAGCTGGATAGGATACATCTGAATTTTGGATGAGTGAACATTTACGGAGGATGATGTTTGGTAGGTTGTCCAGGTAAACGTGGAATTGTTGAGAATGGAGGTGACAAAGGTAATGGATGAGAGCTTTAGCTTCAGATGAACTGTGGTAGGGGCTGAGGTGGGCAATTTTATAGAGGCACTGAAACATGGTAAATTTATGGTAGAGGAGAAGGTCACTCAGCTCATCATGGCTGTGTTGGTTGAAAAAGAGCTATCCAACCTAATTGGGCAGCATGATAGCACAATGGACAGCACAGTAGCACAGTGATTAGCACAGTTGCTTCAGAGTTCCAGGGTCCCAGGTTTGATTCCCGGTTTGGGCCACTGTCTGTGCGGAGTCTGCACGTTCTCCCCGTGTCTGCGTGGGTTTCCTCCAGGTGCTCCGCTTTCCTCCCACAGTCCAAAGATGAGCAGGTTAGGTGGATTGGCCATGCTAAATTGCCATTAGCATCTAAAAAGGTTGGGTGGGGTTACTGGGTTATGGGAATAGGGTGGAGGTGTGGGCTTGGGTGGGGTGCTCTTTCCAAGCGTCGGTGCAGACCTGATGGGCCGAATGGCCTCCTTCTGCACTACAAATTCTATGATCCTAGGTGCTTTCTAGGTCTTTCATCAAAGCCCCGTAGGTTATAGCATTTAAAGCACATGTCCATATATTTTAAAAAGCGATGAATGTTCCTGCTTCTACCATCCTTTCATGCCCCAACCACCCACTGGATGAAAATAAATTACTTCTCAACTGCCCTACAATTCTTCTGTCAATCACTTTAAATCTATGTCCCCTTCAGTTATTGCCCTTTCTGCAAAAGGAAATAGATCCTTCTTCTCACTGCATCTCAGCCCTTCATACTTTTGTGCCCGTCAATTATATCATACCTCAGCTTCCGCTGTTCCAAAGAAAACGGCCCCAGCCTATCCAATCCTTCCTCATAGCTATAATACTCCATTACTGGCAATGTCCTCACAAGTATTCTCCGTACCGCCATCGGTGTGATCACATTGTTTGTAATGTGGTGCCCAGAACTGCACACAGTACTCTAGTAATGCCAAACTAGTGTTTTATACAGTTGTGTCATAACCTCCCTCCTCTTATATGCAATGCCTCAACTAATAAAGTATCCCGGATGTTTTTTGAACTACCTTTGCTACTTACCTGCTACATTCAGTGTATTGCATTCTGAGGTCCCCTCAGTTCCTCTACACTTCTCAGTATCGTACCATTTATTGTGTATTTCCCTGTCTTGCTTTCCTTCCCTAAATGCATTATCTATTTCATAGAATCATAGAATCCCGACAGTGCAGAAGGAGGCCATTCGAAGTCTGCACCGACCCTCCGAAAGAGCACCCTACCTAGGCCCAAACCCCGCTATCCCCATGACCCCACCTAACCTTTTGACACTAAGGGGCAATTAAGCATGGCCAATCCACCGAACCTGCACATCTTTGGACTGTGGGAGCAAACCGGAGCACCGGGAGGAAACCCACTCAGACACGGGGAGAATGTGCAAACTTCACACAGACATTCACCCAAGACCGGAATTGAACCCAGGTCCCTAGTGCTGTGAGACAGCAGTGCTAACCACTGTGCCACCATGCCAGATTCTCCAGACTAATTCGATTTGCCACATTTTGCCAACCTGACCAACCAATTGACACCTTCCTGCAGTCCACGGTTTTCTTCCTCACCATCAATCACACAAACAATTTTTATATAATCTGCAAACTTCTTTATCATGCTTTTCATATTTAAAATTTACATTTCCACCATGAAAAAGCAAGGAACCGAGTACTGACCCCTGTGGAACCCCATTGGAAACAGTTTCCCGCAACAAAAGCACCCATCAACCACTAACTTTGCTTCCTACCACACCGCCAATATTGTCCTTGGGTCCCAAAGTCCCAGAATTTCAGACCAGTCTGTCAGATGGCATATTGTCAAAAATCTTCCTAAAATTTATGCAGACCACATTAAACTTGCTACCATTATGATCCTTGCTACCTCCTGAAAATTCTTGATCATATCAGTCAGACACATTTTCCCTTAATAAATACTGTCCTTGATTATTTCCCGCCTTTCTAAATGTATGATTTAACTGTCCCTCAAAAATATTTCCAATACTTTGCCCACTACTGGGGTTGGGTTGACTGATCTGTACTTATTCAGTCTACCTTTCCTTCCTTTATAAATGGTGGTACAATGTCAAAGGTTCTCACGTGTAGTCAGTGAGGATTGAAAAAATTAAGGTCAGAGACTCCGCTATTTCATAGAATCTTGGGACAGCTGCACCACAAGAGGTACAGCCCTGCGTATCCTTGCTATCTCACTGCAAAAGTAACTCACTTAACCCTCACAACCCCCCATATCCCTATCCTTTCTCTGTAGCCCTTAAAATGTATTTTCTTCAGGCACTTATTCAATTTCCTTTTCCTCTGCCTCCACCATGCTCTCCAGCAGTGTATTCCAGATCCTAACCCCTCACTGGGAAAAAAGGTATTCCTTATGTTGTTGTTGGTTGTTTTGCCATTCATCTTTTAAAAAATATATATGTTTATTCAAATTTTCCAACAGAATTTTTAACAAACCCCCCCCAATAACAAAAAGAAACACAAACACAAGTCAAAAATTATACAAAACTTATACATTCGGTTTCCCCCATATACAGTAACTCCCCCATATGACATTCAAAGGTACCCATAGGGAAGCCCCCCCACCCACCCGAATTCCCCCCCGAAAGAGACCCCCCTCCCCCCCACCCTTGGGTTGCTGCTGCTGCTGACCTCCTCCTAACGCTCCGCGAGATAGTCTAGGAACGGTTGCCACCGCCTGAAGAACCCCTGCACAGACCCTCGTAAGGCAAACTTTATCCTCTCCAGCTTAATGAACCCTGCCATGTCATTTATCCAGGCTTCCACCCTGGGGGGCTTCGCGTCCTTCCATAATAACAAGATCCTCCGCCGGGCTACCAGGGACGCAAAGGCCAGGATACCGGCCTCTTTCGCCTCCTGCACTCCCGGCTCGTCCGTTACCCCAAATAGTGCCAACCCCCAACTTGGCTTGACCTTGACTTTCACCACCTTGGACATAGTCCTCGCGAAACCCCTCCAAAACCCATCCAGTGCTGGGCAGGACCAGAACATGTGGACGTGATTTGCCGGGCTTCCCGAGCACCTCCCACATCTGTCCTCTACCCCAAAGAACCTACTCAACCTCGCCCCTGTCATATGCGCTTTGTGAGTAACCCTGAATTGTATTAGGCTGAGCCTGGCGCAAGAGGAGGAAGAATTAACCACTCAGGGCATCAGCCCACAGACCCTCATCTATCTCCTCCCCAAGCTCCTCCTCCCACTTGCCCTTTAACTCCTCTACCGAGGCCTCCTCCTCTTCTTTCAGCTCCTGGTAGATCGCCGAAACCTTGCCTTCTCCAACCCATACACCCAAAATCACCCTGTCCTGAATCCCCTGTGCCGGGAGCAGCGGGAATTCCCTCACCTGCCGCCTCACAAACGCCCTCACTTGCATATACCTGAAAGCATTTCCCGGGGGTAACCCAAACTTCTCCTCCAGCGCCCCTAGGCTCGCAAACGTCCCATCTATAAACAGGTCCCCCATTCTTCTGATCCCTGCCCGATGCCAGCTCCGAAACCCCCCATCCATCCTTCCCAGGACGAACCGATGGTTCCCCCGAATCGAGGACCAAACCGAGGCTCCCACCTCGCCCCTGTGTCGTCTCCACTGCCCCCAGATCTTCAACGTCGCCGCCACCACCGGACTCGTGGTTACCTTGTTGGCGAGAGCGGCAGCGGTGCCGTCGCCAGCGCCCTCAGGCTCATGCCCACACAGGACGCCATCTCCAACCTCTTCCACGCCGCTCCCTCTCCCTCCATTACCCACTTACGGATCATCGCCACATTGGCAGCCCAATAATAGCCACACAAATTCGGCAGCGCCAGCCCTCCCCTGTCCCTATTTCGCTCCAGAAACACCCTCTTTACCCTCGGGGTCTTATTTGCCCACACGAAACCCATGATGCTCCTACCTACCCGTTTTTAAAAAGGCTTTGGGAATCATAATGGGAAGGCACTGGAACACAAAGAGAAACCTCGGGAGGACCATCATTTTAACCGACTGCACCCTGCCCGCTAGCGAGAGTGGCAGCACATCCCATCTTTTGAAACCCTCCTCCATCTGCTCCACCAACCGCATCAAATTGAGCTTGTGCAGGGCCCCCCAACTCCCAGCCACTTGGATCCCTAAGTACCGAAAGCTCCTTTCCGCCCTCTTCAATGGTAGGTCGTCAATCCCCTTTCCCTGTTCCCCTGGATGCACCACAAAGAGCTCACTTTTCCCGACATTGAGCTTATACCCCGAGAAGTCCCCAAACTCCCTTAGGATCTGCATGACCTCCGCCATCCCCTCCACTGGATCTGCCACATACAGCAACAGGTCGTCCGCATACAGCAACACCCGATGTTCCTCTCCCCCTCGGACCAGTCCCCTCCATTTCCTGGCCTCCCTTAATGCCATGGCCAGAGGCTCAATTGCCAACGCAAACAACAAGGGGGACAGGGGGCACCCCTGCCTCGTCCCTCGGTACAACCAAAAGTACTCCGACCTCCGCCGATTCGTAGCCACACGCGCCACCGGGGCTCTATATAGCAACCTGACCCAGCTGATGAACCCCTCCCCGAATCCAAACCTCCACAACACTTCCCAAAGATACTCCCACTCCACCCGGTCGAAGGCCTTCTCCGCGTCCATAGCTGCCGCTACCTCCGCTTCTCCCTCCACCGAGGGCATCATGGTCACATTGAGGAGCCTCCGCACATTAGTGTTTAGCTGCCTGCCCTTTACAAATCCCGTCTGGTCCTCATGAATCACCCCCGGGACACAGTCCTCAATTCTCGTAGCCAGCACTTTTGCCAGCAACTTAGCATCCACATTGAGGAGCGAGATCGGTCTATACGACCCACATTGCAGTGGGTCCTTGTCCCGCTTCAGGATCAGAGAGATCAGCGCCCCGGACATTGTCGGGGGCAAGGTCCCCCCCTCCCTTGCCTTATTGAAAGTCCTCATTAACAACGGGCCTAGCAAGTCCACGTATATCCTGTAAAACTCAACCGGGAACCCATCTGGCCCCAGGGCCTTCCCCGCCTGCATGCTCCCCAATCGTTTAACCAGCTCCTCCAGCCCAATTGGCGCCCCTAAACCAGCCACCTCCTGCTCCTCCACCCTCGGGAACCTCAGCTGATCCAAAAATCGTTGCATCCCCTCTTCCCCTGCTGGGGGCTCAGATCTGTACAGATCACCTTAGAAGTCCTTAAATACCTTGTTTATTCTCACCGCACTCCGCACCGTATTCCCCCCGCCATCCTTAACTCCACCTATCTCGCTCGCTGCTTCCCTCTTCCGAAGCTCGTGTGCCAGCATCCGACTCGCCTTCTCCACTTACTCATACGTCGTCCCCTGCGCTTTCCTCCACTGTGCCTCTGCTTTCCCTGTGGTCAACAGGTCGAACCCGGTCTTGAGGTTCCGCCATTCCCTGAGTAGTCCCTCCTCAGGGAGCATCTGCATATCTCCTGTCCATCCTTGAGATCTCCCCCACCAACCTCTCCCTCTCCCTGCCCTCTCTCTTCTCCCTGTGGGCCCTGATGGAGATTAACTCTCCCCTGACCACCGCCTTCAGCGCCTCCCAGACTACCCCCACCTGCACCTCCCCGTTGTCGTTGACCTCCAAATATCTTTCAATGCACCTCCGCACCCGCCCGCACACCTCCTCATCCGGCAATAATCCCACATCAAGACGCCACAGCGGGCGCTGGTCCCTCTCCTCTCCTAACTCCAGCTCCACCCAGTGTGGGGCATGCTCTGAGATGGCTATGGCCGAATACTCCGTTCCCTCCACTTTCGGGATTAGCGCCCTACTCAAAATAAAGAAATCTATCCAGGAGCAGGCTCTATGGACGTGGGAAAAGAATGATAATTCCCTGGCCAGGGGCCTGACAAACCTCCATGGATCCACTCCCCCATCTGGTCCATAAACCCCCTAAGCACCTTGGCCGCAGCCGGCCTCTTACCCATCTTGGACCTAGAGCAATCCAGTGCTGGGTCCAGCACCGTGTTGAAATCCCCCCCCATTATCAAACTTCCTACCTCCAGGTCCGGAATCCGACCCAGCATGCGTTTCATAAATCTGGCATCATCCCAGTTCGGGGCATATATGTTTACCAGTGCCACCCGCACCCCCTGCAACCAACCACTCACCATCACATATCGACCTCCATTATCCACTACAATATTCATTGCCTCAAACGACACCCGCCTCCCCACCAGTATTGCAACTCCTCTGTTCTTTGCATCCAGCCCTGAATGGAATACCTGTCCTACCCATCCCTTTCTCAGCCTAACCTGATCTGCCACCTTCAAATGTGTCTCCTGGAGCATAACCACGTCTGCCTTCAGTCCCTTTAAGTGCGCGAACACCTGGGCCCTCTTGACCGGCCCGTTCAGGCCCCTCACATTCCAAATTATCAGCCTGATTGGGGGGCTGCTCACCACCCCCCCCGTGCCCCGACCACCTCTCCTACTTCCAGCTCCCCTTTGGCCAATGCAGCAGCAACCGTATACCCCCCCTCTCCCTCCCCCCGCTAGATCCACATCTAGCCCTTTTGCTCTCCCCATAACACTCCCGTAAGTCAGCTGACTCCTGCTGACCCCGGCCTCTCCCGCCATTCCATCGACCCCCCCCAGTGTGAGAATCCCCCCTCCCTGGCAGTCAGTGTGCGCTCCTCTCCAGCCTCTCCAGCACCGCCCATCCCCCCCCCCCCCGGACCCCACCCCCGTCCTTCCCTAACGGGGGAAAAAGCCCGCGCTTTCCTGAGCCGGCACCGCCCCCTCTGGCGCAGCTCGTTTTGCGGCCTTACCCCAATTCCCCATCCCCGGGCCTCCACTTCCCCTCTTCCTTCGTGGGGGTCTGCCCCTCCAACACCGACGCCCACATTCTCCCACAGTCTCCCCATCAAATCCCTTCACCCATCCCCATCCAGCACCCAAACCAAAGGAACATTCCCTAAACGTAATAAACATCATATACAGAGTAAACATTCCCCCACAACAAACACTCAATTTGAATCCAACTTTTCAGTCCATATAAAGCTCCATGCCTCATCAGACGTTCCGAAATAATGGTGCCGATCCTGGAACGTGACCCACAATTGCGCTGGCTGCAGCATACCGAACTTCACCCCCTTCCGATGGAGCACCGTCTTAGCCCGATTGAAACCAGCTCTCTTCTTAGCCACCTCTGCACTCCAGTCCTGGTAGATTCGGATCTCCGTGTTCTCCCACCTGCTGCTCCGCTCTTTCTTGGCCCATCTCAGGATACACTCTCTGTCCATAAAGCGGTGAAACCTCACCACGACAGCCCTTGGCGGCTCGTTGGTCTTGGGTCTCCTTGCTAGGACCCGGTGAGCCCCATCTAGCTCCAGGGGCCTCGGGAAGGCTCCTGCGCCCATCAGCGAATTGAGCATCATGCTCACATATGCCCCGGCATCGGGCCCCTCCACTCCTTCGGGGAGACCCAGAATCCGAAGATTCTTCCTCCTCGACCTATTCTCCAGGTCCTCAAATCTTTCCGCCCACCTCTTGTGCAGCGCCTCGTGCACCTCCACCTTCACTGCCAGGCCCAAGATCTCGTGCTCGTTCTCCGAGGCTTTTTGTCGCACCTCCCGGATCGCCGCCCCTTGGGCCTTCTGGGTCTCCACTAGCTTCTCAATCGCTGCCTTCATTGGCACCAGCATTTCGGTTTTCAGCTCCTCAAAGCAGCGTTTAAGAAACCCCTGCTGCTCCTGCGACCACTGCGCCCATGCTGCTTGGTCTCCACCCGCCGCCATCTTGTTTTTTCTCCCTCTCACGTTTCGCTGCTCCAAGATCACTTTTTTCACCGCTCCACTCCTGGTCCAATCCATATAATGGCAGGGGGCCTTTCTGTCACCTTCCCACACTGGAAGCCGTCAAACAATTTCCGTTGGGGCCCCTCTAGAGCCCAAAAGTCCGTACCCGACGGGAGCTGCCAAACGTGCGACCTACCTAGGCATGGCCGCAACCAGAAGTCTTTTGCCATTCATCTTAAGCAGTGTCTTCTGGTTCTCGACCCTTCCACCAATGGGAAAGGTTTCTCAACATTTGCTCATGATTTTGAACACGTCTATCTAATCGCCTCCTAGTCTTTTATTTTTGAAAGAGAACAACCTATCCACATAACTGAAGATCCTCATCCCTGGAACCATTCTACTAAATCCCTCTCTAAATCATCCTTCACATCCTGCCCAAAGTGTAATGCCCAGAGTATTTTATAGAGATTTAATATTACTCGTTTCCTTTTGTACTCCAAGCTCCAATTTATGAAGCTCAGGATCCCTTTACAGCTTCTCAAGCTTATCTGCTACATACAAAATGTTGCTGCATATATACTGTTGGGTCTCTCTGTTCCTGCACCCACTTAGAATTGAACCCTTTATTTTATATTGGCTCTCCTTGGTCTTCCTTGCCTGTTTCTCTGAGCAGCCTGGGATCATCTGAGCCTTCTGGTTTATCTAGTATTCATTCTAAATCCCTTAATATTTTCATCTGTTAATCGAACTAGGTATTTCAGAATCCTCATCCTCAACCACAATGTCTGCATCATCCTTTTTAACTTTATTCTACCCTGTAAGCTCCTTGACATTTAGGAAACTCTAGATTTCGGAGATCCACGTAGTAACTTTTTCATCCCCTGACCGACGTATTTGATGCGTAAGATAAAGGCAGACAGAAAGCTTCCAGATCACCTCCAAGGTGTCCCCCCTTTTCTGGGATGTGGGTAAGGCGTTAGGTAGCCCGCCCGCCCACCGTTATGTGTATTGAGGCCCTTAAGTAGACCATAAATTCCACTAAAAGGTCTCATTCTGCTTCTGCTGAAATTTCCAGTCTGTGGGATTAGGTGAAGGCATTGAAAATAGCCCTGCAGCTTCACTACATGGGATGCTCGTGGGGGGTTCACCGTGACTCTCAGGGGCTCCCTCCTCAAGGGTTCTCTCTGTCCAAGATGGTTCCCACATTTGTCCCACCATTCCTACCTCTATAACGCGACCCTCCTTCCTTGGGTCTCCTGGCCATGCCTGCACTACATGGGATGCTCGTGGGGGGTTCACCGTAACTCTCAGGGGCTCCCTCCTCAAGGGTTCTCCCTGTCCAAGATGGTACCCACATTTGTCCCACCATTCCTACCTCTGTAACGCGACCCTCCTTCCTTAGGTCTCCTGGCCATGCCTGCCCAAAATATCCAGACCTACCTCGATCGGGAAGACATTTCTCCTCTTTTTTGGGGGGACTGCCTGCAATTCCAGCAGCAGCCACTACTGTCTCCTGGAACTGCTGCGATTACACAACTGCCAGCCAATTCAGGTGTCTGGCTGCTTTCTAAAATGGGACTTCCTGTCCCTGAGGAAATAAACACAAACTGCCAAAACCTTCCAAACTAAATACTGAATAATTGTGCACCAGAATTTGCTGCTCCCCGAGCCAAGCTGTTCCAATACAATGACAACACTGGCATCTAACCTGTATTATGAAAAATTGCCCAGGTATGTCCTGCACACTAAGAGCAGGACATGTTGAATCAGACAATTACTGTCCCATCGGTCTACTCTCGATCATCAGTAAAGTGATGGATGGGGTTAGCAACAGTGCTGTTAAGCAGCACTGCTTAGCAATAACCTGCTCACTGATGCTCAATTTGAGTACCGCCTGGGTCATTCAGCTGCTGGCTTCATTACAACCTTGGTTCAAACACTGACTAAAGAGCTAAACCGTAGAGACGAGGTGAGAGTGACTGCCCTTGACATCTTTGCAGCATTTAACCAGGTGTGACATGAAGCAGCCCTGGCACAACGGGAGTCAATGGGAATCAGGGCAAAAACTCTTCACTGATTGGAGTTATAGCTGGCACAAAGGAATCTTGTCGCCGCTGTTGGAGATCAGTCACCTCAGCTCCAGGATATCATTGCAAGAGTTCTACAGAATATTGTTCTTGGCCCAACTATATTCATCTGCTTCATCAATGACCTTTCTTCTGTCATAAGGTCAGAAGTTGGGATGTTTGCCGATGATTGAACAATGTTCAATATCAATCACAACTCCTCAGATACTGAAGCAGTCCATGTCCAAATGGAGCAAGACAATGCCCAAACTTAGGCTGACAAATGGCAAGTAGCATTTGTGCCACATAAGTGCCAGGCAATAACCATCTCCAATAAGAAGAAATCTAATCATCGCCCCTTAAAATTCAATAGTATTACCATCGCTGAATCCCCCACTACAAACATCCTGAGCTAAGGAGGTCCTTTGGCACAGTGGCAGCATCCCAACCTCTGGAACAGAAGATCCAGGTTCAAGTCCAATGTCATGACTTGTTGGTTATGGTAGGGGTGCTCATAATGCGATTCAACAGGCTGATAATCAGCTTCCACCATTTCCACATTATTCCCCAAAGGGAAAAATGTGCCTGTGAGGAGACGCTTATAAAAAAGCCTGGGGTTACCATTTCCCAGAAACCTAGCTGACTTGCCATATAAATACTGTGAGTATAAGAGCAGATCAGAGGCTAGGAATCCTGCAGTGAGTAACTCACCTGACTCTTCAAAGCCTGTCTAAAGGCACAAGTCAGGAGTGTAATGGAATACTCTCCACTTACCTGGATGAGTGCAGCTCCAACAACAAACACCATCCAGGACAAGCCAGCCTGCTTGATTGGTACCCGTTCCACAAACAGTCACTCTCTCCACCAACGACGAACAGTAACAGCAATATGTACTATCTATAAGATGCACTTTTGGAACTCAACAAAGCTCCTGAGACAACGGGCGCGATTCTCCACTCCCACGCCAAAGTGGCCGCGCTGTCGTGAACGCCGTCGAGGTTCACGACGGCGCGGAACGGCTCCGGTCCCGACCGATTCAGGCCCTGACAATGGGCCAGGATCGGGGACGCGTCATCTACACGCGGCAGGCCTTGTCGCCCACGTAAAGGCCCACGCCGCATAGATGACGCGGCCGGCGCCGCATAACGGGTGTCATCCGCGCATGCGTGGTTGCCGTCCTCTCTAAGTCCACCCCGCAAGAAGATGGCGGACGGATCTTGCGGGGCCGCGGAAGGAAGGAGGTCCTCCTTCAGAGAGGACGGCCCGACGATCGGTGGGCACCAATCGCGGGCCACCCAACATTTCAGGTAAAGCCCGGTGCAGGATCCCCCCTCGCCCCCCCGCAGGCCACCCCCCCAGCGTTCACGCACCACCCACGACTGCAGCGACCAGGTGTGGACGGCGCCGGGGGGAACCCGCCGTTTTGGCCTGGCCGCTCGGCCCATCCGGGCCTCAGAATAGCGGGGGTGCCGGAGAATCGCCATTTTGGGTGTCTCCGGCGATTCTCCGGCCTGCGAAACTCGACCGTGCCGTTTCCGCCACTTGGGAGAATCGCGGGAGGGCGTCGGACCGGCGTCCCCGGAAATTTTGGCGGCCTAGGCGATTCTCCCAACCGGCGTGGGAGTGGAGAATCGCGCCCAACACCTTCCAATTCCACAACAACTACCATCTAGCAGAACAAGAACAGCAGATACCTGGGAACACTACCACCTGGAGCTTCCCCTCCAAGCTACTCAACATCCTGACTTGGAAATATATCACCGTTCCTTCACTGTTGTGGGGTGAAAATCCCTCCCTAACAGCACTATTGGTGGACCTGCACCACATGGTCTGCAGCAGTTCAAGAAGGCAACTCGCCACTGCCTCCTCAAGGGCTATTAAGGATGTGCAATAAATGCTGGCCTGAGTACAGGTAACAGCGTGCACTTTATACAAATATGTGTATAAAGTCTGAGTTGTACTACCACTTTTATGCTGATGTACAAACAAAACGTATTCACATCATTATAATAAAGTCAGTCTAACATTGTTTCTGAACAGCTTGCATCAAACATGCCATCAAGGGATCAGGCATGGTAAGGCCACACTGCAGTGTCAATTTTCCTTTATGACATAAAAATGTTTTAATATGTTTGCGAACAGAAACAATACATTTTTGATGTATTAAATATCCATTGTTAACATAGATTTAGTCCAAATGCATGAAAAATAAAATGCAACTCAATTTCTCAATACAAGGTCGAACAATGTTTACTCTTTCTCAATGCCAGATGTGGGCCAGGCAGCCCTAACTGACAGCTTACAAGTACTCTTACTAAAAAGCTGAAATACTCCTCAGAGACAGATTTCTATGCTTTCATATATTTGTGTATTCAATGATACACTAGCCACACAATGCACATTTGCAATAGAACAAAAGTTGCTCAGAACAAAGAAAGAGAGAAAATAAAATGGGAGGGGCTGGTTGGGGAGAGGTGACAGTGAAACATATTTCATAAAGGAAGTGCAGTGCAGGCCCATTTTAACAACCTTCAATTAAACACAATTCCACAGCTGTGACAGGTATTGGCTCAGATTGTAGCAGTAATCAAGCACAGGTCTTGTCAAGTACATAGCAAATCATCTCTGTCCTGACCAAATACAAACTTCAGGTTACATTTCTATCCAACTATTTCAACATGGAGAAAAATCTAATTCTAAAAATGTGTTTTGAGTTTCTACTTTTCATTTTTTTCCCCAGAGTCTTTTCACTTAAACAAGAGCTGTAAAACACTGCTGAACGTTGAAGGTTATAATATAATATAATGTTTATAGTATAAAATCCCAATGGTCTAAGACTCTGCCTGGTTCAGGATTAACTCTTGGAGCTGGAGGGTTCAAAATTCAACAGCCAATTTATGCAGAGTTAGCTGATCTTGGCTAAGGCAGCAGATGGGGTGTGACAATTGATCTTGGTGCCCCTGGGCTGCAGGGGAGGGGTTGGAAATCATACAAGGTTCTCACTCTTGACTGTTGCTCAATGACTCCTCTCAGTGGACATCAAGTAGGAACATGATTAGATTTGGCAAATAGTCAGACTGCTTGCCCAACACCCAGCATTGGATGAACAGAAATTACCTTCACTAAATACTTGGAAGGCTCAACCCATCATCTTCTATTCTCAGCACAAAGGCAGTTTCCTAGCCAATTCCCTCCCTCTCCTTGCCAACTGTCTGAGGCTGAACCAGACTGCCCAGAACCTTAGTTCATATCCCACCTAAAGATGAAGCTATGAGCACATTGTCACTCAATCACTCAGACCACCCATTTCCACTCTCTAACAGTGTCCAACTCCACGCCTGCTCAGCTTATATGTTGCTGAAACCCTCAGCTATGTCTTTGCTACCTCTCGACTACTCCAACACATGACTGGCTGGCTTACTATGTTCTACCCTTTGGACAAACTCTGCAGCCTGTGCCCTCGCTCAAACCAGGTTCACTTCCCACAAATCCTCTGTTCTCACTGACCTACATTGCCTCCCAGTTAAGGAAATCCTGAATTTTACAACAAGTCATTTGGTGGTACGGAACTTGAGTATTATTGTAAAAAAGAATTTTGACTTGAACACATCAGGACTATTCACAAGAATACCAATAATTAACGGGACAATGGTTTATACTGCATAAGAAGAGCGTGTTCATTGATTGGCAAGTGTACTCTGACTGGTAGAGACATTGCCTTGGAGAATGCACTTGGGAACAACTAACTGCCAAGCTTTTTTTCAAATTCAAAGAAGGCAGATCATTGCTCACTGTACATAACACAAACTCATGAATGGGCCGAACGCCACCAGTTTTGGTTCTAAAAGTTCACAGTCAACCTCAGATTACCCTGGAAGGGTACGGTTTCTCAAATATTTGAGTATCAGGTGAAGTTAATCATTTCATGCTGTTAATATGCAGGAGCAAAAAGAGTGGTATGCACCACAAACAGGATGCTGCTGTCAAGCCAAAAAGATGCTCTGCCTATCACACAAATGAATAATGTGGTATTTGAGTTACAGTGCCGGTGTGATGCCAGGTATGTAGGCCATATGTTTCAACAATTGATGGAACATATACAACTGTGTGCCCCTTCTGCTGTGTTAGGATGCTGGACCAGACCCCAACATTTGTTAGGATACCGGACGGGAACCACAAACAATTTTTTAAAATTTGGAATACTTTGAGGAAAGGATACTTCATTTCAGGAATGATGACTCTGATTAATAGGTACCTTTTATGTTAAAACAAAAGTTAATTTAAAAACAGAATTAACCACATTAACAGCAAAGAAATAGCTTTACAATTATCAATTAAAACAGTTCTTAAACACAAGGAAAAACTTGCCATCTATACCAATTCAGCAGCCCACTACAGTTCAAATGCCACTTATAAATAAAGTTAACAAATCAGATTTACTTTCTTCCATGTGTAGAGACTTTTGGAGTTCCTTTCAAGAGCAGATATTATTATCTTGTTGGACTAAAATCCTATGGCAAACTGCACAGCTACAGAAAGACCTAGCTCCTCCCATTAATTACATAATCTGTATTCCACTAAGTCCTGTGGCTTGCTTAGCTAAGCCTAAACGCCACCACCCCCAGCACCATTAATTATCTATACTCGGGAACCTCCAGCAATAAAAACACAATTCCATTAGCCCTTTATCTGTAACCAGGTAAGTGGTTAAATGCAATAATAACCTCTTTTATGACACCTTAATTACAGCTTTAGCAGACACACTGGGCGCGATTCTCCGATCTGGAGACCAAGTGCCGACGCCGGAGTGAAAACCGGAGAGTTTTACTCCGGCGTCGGGGGCCGTTCCCAGACCCCGATTCACACTCCCCCGGGGGGCTAGGAGCGGTGCCGCGTCATTTACGCGCGCCAGGCCTTGGCGCCGCATAAAAGCGGCGCCGCGTAAATGACAGGGCTAGCGCCGCGTAAATGACGTCAACCGCGCATGCGCGGGATAACCGCCGCCAACCCGCGCATACGCGGTTGACGTTGTCCCCGCGGCCGCCCCGCAAGATGATGGCGGATCGATCTTGCGGGGCAGCGGAGGAAAGGAGGTCCTCCTTCAGAGAGGCCGGCGCGCCAATTGGTGGGCACCGATCGCGGGCCAGACCCCTTTAGAGCAACCCCCCCAGTGCAGGAACCCCCCTCGCACCCCCCCCACAGGCCCCCCCCCCCCCAGCGTTCCCGTGGTGTTCACGCCGGCAGCAACCAGGTGTGGATGGCGCCGGCGTGAAGCCGTCGTTTTGGGCAGGCCTCTCAGCCCATTCGGGCCAGAGAATATCGGGAAGCGGAGAATCGCCATTTTGGGGGTCCTGGGCAATTCTCTGGCCTGCGCCGCGCAGACCTCAACGGGGCCGTTCTCACCGCTGGGGTGAATCGCGGGGGGCGTCGGACCGGCGTCGCAGGTAAAAATGGCGCCCCAGGCGATTCTCTGAAACGGCGCGGGAGAAGAGAATCGCACCCACAGTCTGGGTACCTTAACCTAGGTTATTTAATAATATTGTTGCAACAAATATGTGTCTTAACCTAGGCTTTTAAAAACATTAGTGCAACAGATATAAAATATAAACATTTCTACATTCATCATAGCTGTTCACATTGTGAAAAGTACAGGCAGTACTGAACCAGCCCTGCTTGTGAATCTGAAAACAGTGTCCAACATTAGATGTGATCCCATTGGACAACACTTGCTCAACAATTCTGACAGTGCTAAGAACTATTTACAACCAATTTAAAATTGTAGACTGGATATGCAGTGTGGCTCACTTACACATGTTATATGCCAAATAAATTCACATACAGGGCCCTGTCCTTTGGAGACAGGAGGAGTATCTCCATGATTTCCACTTGTTCAACTAAAGAAATGCTTGGCGGACAGACATTCGCTAGTTCATTCCCTTTGGCAATGCCTTAACCAATCAGAATTTTACAATTCTTATCTTGTCTGCCAGTCTCTCCTTGGCCTCACCTTTCCCAATCTCTACCATCTCTTCCACTCCCACAACCCTCCGAGATATCTGGATTCGAATAATTTTGGCCTCCTCAACAATCCTAATTTAATTGTTTTGCAATTGGTCTGCGTCTTCATCTGTCAAAGCCCTAAATCCTAGAGTTCTATCTATAAGCCTTTAAACTAGGGATGTCAAACCTTTTCACATGAAGAGCCATGTTTCAATTTTTTTTCTCACTCTCAGGCAGGGTGACCAGCTCTGGGGAGAAATATATAAAGGCCATTTTGTTTTGGGGGGTGGCAGCATGCCAAAAAAAACATAGGAGCAGGGGATTGGGGGAGAGGTGCTGACAGCACAGTAAGACCTGGGGCGGGGTTGCTGACAAAGACATAGTTTGGAGGGGTGGATGGGTGTAAGGGGAAAGGTGGTGACTGTTGTAAGAGGTGTATAGTTTGGTAGGTCTCATGAAGAGATTTGGAGTCTTGTGCAGTTTAACAGTGTTTATTAATTACTCATGTACATATGTACAGTATAAGGTCTAAGCTAGGAGCTTTCTCTATGCTGCCTCAACACATCTCTCTGTCCTTAGAAGACTGCCCTCAAAACTTGGGTCATGCGTCACATTACTGGGCAGTACTGTGCCCAGTCCCACATAAACCCTTTCTATGCCAGGCCTTATAATACATCTGCGCACAAGTCTTTATCCAACATATTTGCAAGACATTCCTGTTTATCCAACACATTTACATTACTTCAACTATCCCTTCTTCTCCCGTCAAGACTCTGTGTTTACAGGTTCAGGAGGTCAAGAGACATTATCATTCTTCCAAATCAACAGTTGGAGGAGTTCACCTTTGTTGAACAGGAGGTTCTTTTGAATGTGCACATTCTGGCGTTTGGTTGCTTGATCTTATTCATTCTTTGGAGCTGAATCACTCCTTCTAAACTCCTCATCTGGTGTAATCAATGGTGATTGATTTATCCCATTCCTTACAGGGAGAATGAACTTACAAACATAGAAAAAAGGAGCAGGAGGAGGCCATTCAGCCCTTTGAGTCTGGTCTGCCATTAATTATGATTATGGCTGATCATCCAACTCAACAGCTTAATCCCACCCATCCGCCCCCTCATGCCTTTGATCCCCTTTGCCAAACGTGCTATTATCTAACTGCTTCTTGAAAACTCGCAGCTCATCTGTTTTTCTTTCTGCGTGAACTTCATCGTAATGCAAGTGGGAGTTCACGTTTCAGGAATGAAATCGTCATTTCCTCTTGTTTCACAAATTTAGCCAAAATTACTCTCTTGTTTTTGAGTTGTTTCTTGAACTGGTGAATTGTTACAGAGGAGGATTAACATAATCCAGCCCTGACTTCTGCTCACTACTTGTCTGTAAAAACAGTGGTTTTTTAACATTTTTGATCTCCCCCTTTAAAAGTGGTGCTGTATTTTCCCCAACCCTTCAGTTTTGGAGTGATCCAATCTTCTATTATTAACCCCACAGCATACTCAAGAAAAGGTAAAATAAGAGAATTAGCTAATGTTACACACACAAATTGCAAGAAGGGGTTGCCCAATGCCCACATCTTTTGCATTCATACATTACAAGAGGGATATGGGGAGGAGAAAAGGGGTACATGGCAAGCCACAATAAAATTAAGAGTTCTGGTTTCACGTGTGTCCAGAGTCCAGAATCAAAGCTCCAATGGAGCATTCCTTCAGAGGTTAGCAGGCTGATACTGTTGCAGGATGATCAGTCTTTCCAGCAGTGTGGTCTTCCACAATGTAAGAAGGCACAGAGAGATTAGTCTTATAGTCACTGGTACAGGAGTTATGATCTTTAAAGTGCCACACTGCGTAGATGAGGGCCAGGCAATTTACCTAAACAGAACCCGTTTCTGTTGCTACTTGTTGGGTGGTATAATGGCAGGCTGTCTGGGATCAGTTCCACATGGTAATATTAAAGCTTCTAACAGCTTGGAGGAGGTCATGAGCCATACCTCCCACTTCTTCTCAGGGGTTCTGGATAAAGGATGCATTTTTTCAGGTCTGGAATTTTGAGAGGATTAATAGAGGAGTCAGGGTCCTTTTTTTATATCTTGCAGACAAACCGTCACAGTGGGCTTTAGAAATGTAAAGGGTGTTGGTGCATTTCTTTGAATTTGATTTTCTGCAGTCATAGGGGACATTAGCATTAAGGGTAACGAGGTTCGTTGCTGGTTATCTGAAAGCTAGAAATTCCTCAACTATGAGTCATGGCTAGTCAGGCATGTCAGGATAAAGTATTTGCCCATTTTAAAAATAAAATATTTTAATAAAGTAACCAGGCTGATGTAGATAGCAATATATTTTCCTTCCTGTCTCCTGGATGGGACAGAAATTTTTCATTAAACTCAGCAACTACTCTGTTAAGTCCAGTTAGTTGTCTTTGTTTCAAAGTTATCTGTGGAACACAAGTTTAACAATTTCATCGGGCATTCGATTCTTTTCAGAACGTTTCTTCCATGATCACTGTCTGCTCCTTACTCTTTCCATTAATTTCTTTCACAGAATTTTCCTTATTTGCTTTCACATTCTGGGTTTGCTCTTCCATACCTTGCATCTCATTCTTCACGTTGTTCAGATTGAATCTAAGTTCAAGAATTTTGCTTGTTAATTCTTCATTTAAGGAACTATTCTGATACATCGGCAATTCATTCTCCCATTCTAAGCATTTTCTACAAAGCTCACAAGAGACTTCTGATGCGTGGAGTTGTCGGGTTTTAGTTGAAGATCTACATTTGTTGAATTTGGTTCCATAAGATTATCATTTAGGTGTTTCAAGTCCTCTTTCAAGTATTCTATTTCCTGTGAGTGACATTCCAGTGTTCATCAGTTCTCATCTTTCCTCAAATGCATCTTTTGTATGTGAAAGTAGGCTCTACACTAATCAAGTTTTTCCTTGCCAAAGAAAAATTCCTCCATGCTATCCTTCAAGCTCACATTCTGTAGATGCACTTTTGTAAATTGTTTCTGAGGCTCTTCATTCTCTTTTGTGAGGACTTCTACTTTCTCTTGCTATTCTAGGTTCTTGATTTCCATTTTCTCATATATCTTTGGAAAGATAACGATTTTCAAAGGTTTCTTCCAATGCTCAACATGCTTTCTTCAATTCTGTAGTCTCTTTCGTGTACCTCTTGGCTTCTTCCTGGAATATAGAACATTTTCGAGACTTCTCTGCCAATTGATTATTTAGTTCTTTCGGAGTGACATTAAATTCAAGTTCCTTCTCGTCATCATTTTCCAGAGGACCAAGCTTTGACCCGAGGGTTCCTTGTAGCATGTGAAGCTCAGTCAAGAGGTTCCCCTTTTCTCTGGAAAGCTCGATTATTTATTCTTGAATTTTCTTGCAATTCAACAGAGCCTCCTTGAATTCTTCAACTTCAATTTGCCTACAATGGTGTTCAGAGTTGTTATTTCCTCCTCGTGCTTTTCTAGAGATCGGTATTGATTCTGCACACGATTCACATTTTTGCCGATTGCATTTTTCTCAACAATCAACCTCTCTGTTTCTTTCAACATCTCTTTCGATCTTTGTGACCGCGCATTAATTTGTTTGTTTAGATTTTAAACAGTTTGGTTCATTGAAGATTTTAGTTTATCATGTGTTTTCCAAGATATATGCTGAGCTTGAATCTTGTAAATTAAAATTTGCAATTCAGTATGATATTAAAATGTTATGGTCTTATCAATTTTCCTTTTACAGGATTTGTTTATTTTGGGTTACGTCAGATAGCTTTCTTTCAGTCACAGCCAGCTACTCGCCTCACACTGCCACCTGCTGTTACAGCTGTGGTAACACCTACAGATTTTCAAAAATATATAAGGTGGGATTTTCCAACACCCCGGCACTTGTTTTTCGGTGGCGGGGGCGGCCTGCCAGCAGGATTTACCGACCCCGCCATTGTCAATAGGATTTCCCAGTGACAACACCCCTTGCCGCCAAGAAACCCGTGTGCCGGCATTGGACTGGAATCTCCTGCCGGCGTGAACAGCCGGTAAATCCCGCCCATATTTTCTCGACTTCTGGATGGTTCTCTGCCCCATTGCTTGGATATTGTCCCTTTCATACTTTGACTGGGTATTTTATATCCCTCTTTTTAAGGTCTGTACTCTTCACCAGCTAGAGATTAAAACACTTGTCAAAGGCTTTTAAGATCTCATCAAAGCTGGCTGAGGATTCCTCAATGCCTTGCATTAGGATTATTTCATCAGCAAATAAATCTTAAAAGTACAAAAATGTCTTAAATTGGACATCTCTGATTTCCTACTTAATCCCGATGCCCTCCTGTAATCCAAAACAAATCTTAGGACGTCAAATTTTGTGACTGATCTGGGTCTTGGGATAAATCCGAACTGGTCTGATAAGGTTGATTTTTCAACCATGCTCTTTTAAAATTAAAAACATGTATGGCTTTAAATGGTGTTAGGAAATCCAAGGTGGTGCTGTCGTATGCTTCTTCTCAACAAGGTTTCCCACACTTGCTGGTTTTGGTGGGCCCACAGTAATAGTGTTCACAATTTGTGTTTTAAATATTTTGCAGTGACTCCCTGCATTGACCTTTCTGAATCTTCCCTGTTGTATTTAAGAATTTTTGGGTCATGAAACCATTAATTTCCACTTTTGTTGAAATTTTGCAAAATGTAACTGCTGATTATTTGTTATTTTTTTTAAGGATTTATTCATTTACAGTGAGTTTGGCTGGCACATGGTCAGCTGTCGCCTTGGGATTGATGTTCACAGTGTGTTTAAAACAGCAATTCAGATCGTTGCTGACTTAAAAACCTTTTTAAACTCATTCTGGCCAAGAACGTTTACATTTTTTTCTTAGCTTATCCCTGCAAATTATTGACTTTGCACTCTTTGCGTGCTAAAACCGGATATCCATGGGTTTCAATCGAGTCTTCTGCTGCAGTGTGGAGCTATAGTTATGCCTTCTGCTTCCGATCCTGTGTTGGAAACAATTCAGAAATGGTTGAGCACACTAATGCCTGGAATGGATGGGTTGTCTTATGAGGAAAAGCTAGGCAGACCTAGGCTTGTATCTACTGGAGTGTCGAAGAGTAAGAGGTGACTTGCTTGAAACATATAAGATCCTGAAGGGTCTGGAATGGTGGATGTGGAGAGAATGTTTCCTCTTGTGGGAGAGTCTAGAACTACAGTTCACTTTAAAAATGGGGTTACCCATTTAAATGGAGATGAGGCAAATTTGTTTCAGTCAGTCCCGAGTCTTTGCAGCTCTATTCCTGAAATGCGTTTGGAAGCAAAGTCTTTGAATATTTTTAGGGCAGAGATGGATCGATTCTTGGTAAGCAAGGGGTGATAGGTTTTCGGGTGTAGACAGAGTGTAGATTTGAGGGAACTATTAGATCAGTCATGATCTGATTAAATCGCTTGAGGGACTGAATGGCCTACTCCTGCTCCTTGTTCGTATGCATTTTGGAGATTTTCTCTGGTCAGAATGCAGCTCATTTAGGGGGCGATTCTCCAAAATGGAGACCAAGTGTTCGTGCCGTCGTGAACGCCGTCGCGTTTCACGACGGCGTGAAACGGGCCCGGGTACGACCGATTCTGTCCCGCACGGGGGGCCAGCATGGCGCTGGAGCGGTTCACGCCGCTCCAGCCTCCCTTCCCAGTGCCAAATGGGCGCCGCGCCAACCTGTGCATGCACAGTTGGGCCGCGCCAACCTGCGCATGCGCGGGGGACTTCTTCAGCACGCCAGCCCCAATTCAACATGGCGTCGGTGTTCAGGGGCCGCCGCGCAACAAAGTAGGCCCCGGGGGTAGAGGCCGGCCCGCCAATCGGTGGGCCCCGATCGCGGGCCAGACCCCATCGGAGGCCCCCCCCCCAGTGAAGGATCGCTTTTCCCCGCCCCACAGGCCACCCCCCGACCCTTCGTGCAGAGTTCCCGCCGGCAGCGACTAGGGGTGAACGGCGCCGGCGGGACTCTGTCATATCTGCGCGGCCGCTTGGCCATCCAGGCCGGAGAATCGGCGACCACGCCAATTCCAGCGGCCCGCGGCTGGCGCCACGTCAAACGCGCCGGCGCAAATGGCCCCGATTCTCCGGAGAATCGCGCGCCGGCGTCGGGGCGCGGTTGCGGCAATTCTCTGGCCCGTCGCGGTCCTCGGAGAATCGCCCCCTTAATCTCCCAGGTTTTCTATTTCATCTCCAGTTTGAGGGGTTCTGGGTTTTTCCTATCGCTACCACCATGTTGTAAGATGTTGTGTGTAGTTTGGTAGGTCTCATGAAGAGGTTCTGAATCTTGTATTGTGTTTAATTGCTCATATATATATATATGTACAATATACAATCGAAGCAAGGAGTTGTCTCCAAACATGCCTTTACGCACCTCTCTATCCAGTACAAGATTGCCCTTTAAAGGTCATATGTCACTGAACCACTAATCCAGGCTAATGCTCTGGGGACAGGGATCCACCACAGCAGTTGTTGGAATTTGAATTCAATTAATAAAAATATTAAATAAAATGCTGCTACTCAGTAGTGGCACAGTGGAACAGTGGTTAGCACTGCTGCCTCACAATGTCAGATTTGATTCCGACCTTGGGTGACTGCACATTCTCCTCGGGTCTGAGTGAGTTTCCTCCGAGTGCTCCAGTTTTCCTCGCATCCAAAGATGTGCAGGTTAGATGGATTGGGCATGCTAAATTGCCCCTAGGGGATTATGGGGGTAGGGTGAGGGATTGGGCCTGAGTGGGGTGCTCTTTCAGAGGGTTACTGCAGACTTGATGGGCTGAATGGCTTCCTTCGACACTGTAGAGATGCTATGATCCTATGAATAGTGATCATGAAGCAATCAGCGATTGTCATGAATATCCACCTGGTTCGCTAATGTTGTTCAGGGAAGGCAAGTTGCCATCCTTACCTGATCTGACCTACATGTGACTCCAGACCCGTAGTAATGTGGTTGACTCTTAACTGCTCTCTGGAATAGCCGAGCAAGCCACTCAATTCAAGGGCAATTAGGAATGGGCAACAAATGCTAGCCTTGCCAGTGACACCCACAGCCATGAAAGATTAAGATGTTTTGACATCTTTGCTCTACGCCGCTTTCCTCCATACATCTAGATCACATTTTTAGTCAACTGCTCTAATCTCTCATGTGATTTAACACTGCATAAATACAAGTTGTTTTTGTTTGGCCATCAAGTCCTCCATGGTCAATCAGCCAACTGAGACTCGCTGTCAAGTCTCATATATGAAGAACTGATACAAGGTTAAGACAAAAAGTCCTTTGATATATCTGTGGAATCATTCCCCAACAGGACACTTTGCCTTTGGGGAATTGGGGAAAAAATACTAAATCTCTAATGTAATTTATAGCTGTACCATAGCCAAGCTGAAATTGGAGTGTTCATTTTATTCAAATTGTGTCAAACAAACCAAACTAGAAAATTAATTCTGCATTTGTTTGAGCTATGAAATGGAAAATTGGAACGTTAACTGATAGAAAGGCTTGTACATTTATGGCTAATTAACATAAAGAAACCAATCTTTGAATACATCTGTTTCTGAACTCTTTCATACATTTCCTATCTGTGTTAGTTTCAACAACTGTGTGGGCAATCCAAATTAATAATAAATAAAAACAAATACAATGTAAGTAGAATTGAAAACTTTCAATTATTTTTATCACCAAATTTTGCATGATTATTATAAAGCAAAAATCCCAAAGGCATAGAGGTATGATGTGTGATTGGCTCGAAAAATCTTGGCTCTTTGAAATTGATCTGAACTCAACAAATGGATTTTTGGGAAAAAGATACTTCAGTTTAAAACTTCTGACAATGGCAGCAAGTGGATGTAAAAAGGATATATATTTTGCAGTAAAGCACGGAAAAGCCTCTGCAGAGAAAACCTGATTGTAATCCTTCATAGTCTGAAAGCCTGGCCATCTGAATTGAATTAGGCATGACATGCACTTTCAGACATTTGCAATCCGAAACCTCATGTAAATTTAGAACATACTTTAGACTTAAGCCTCTGGCAGTTAATGTTTTGCTCAGCAACACAGTTTAAAAAAAAAAGAACTGGCAATCTGAAGTTGTTAACATGAAATTTCTGATGTTAAAAAAACTAGAATCGTGCAAATTTGATAAGGTAGGCTAAGAGCAAAAACATGCTATATGCCATTCCTTAATGGAAATTAACAAGTTTGACCAACCAAATATTTTAGTTAAAAGGAAAAAGAAACTTTCTTGATCTTATAAATAGCTCTGTGGCAGTTAAACTGAAAAAAACCTCAAACCTAAGATATGATTTTCCAGAACAAATCGAGAATGAATATATCAAAATGGTTTCCTCTGTGAGAGAGCTGCACCATTAATTTAACTTACACTAATGCATTTGTAATTTTATACTGCATTCTCCTCAGCAGTCAGGTTTAGATTCATACCATAAAGCCTTGTGAAGGACACAGGAAGAAAGCTCAAATTTCAAACTCTTAGTCCTAATCAATACATGAGGCAAAGTTTCATCTCCTGGGTCCTTAATGGTAGGAATTCGTGGAGCCAAGAAATGAGTACAGCTAGTCTCATGATTAGATGATGGAATCATTAGGAGACAATATCCACATGTTGTGTTGCTTTCCGGTACAATGCAGTAAAACACAGGGATTGCAGATGAAGCTCTTTTAACACCAATGTGTTTATAAAACTTCACTTTAAATGCTACAAAGCTCTCCATAAATGCCATGTTTTGCTGCTCAAAGGATCATTATGAACCTGAAAGGAGTTTCTCTTGAAATCTGGACTGAAGTTTGGAATCACAAAATCACAAGTGCCCTGCAGGAGATTTTTGATGCCTTAATTCCACAGAGGATTCATGCCAACACAGTTCTTTCCTCTCTGTTCAGCAATCACTCATACCGGGGGGAAAAAAGTTGACTTGCATCTAATGGCTTCCTTACGTGAATCAAGCAGATGAATACTGAAATATATATTCAAGACTTGTAACAGCAGGTATGTGAACGTGTCTGGTATATTTATTAAATTTAGCTTTGATCTTTTCTGTGAAGTAAGAAAGCTGTGAGTTCTAAACCATTTGGTAAGGGATCATTTATGGAAAGGAGACATCTACTTTTGATATTAAGCAGAAAGATATCAGATATTGGCAGGCAATAAAGTGATGCAGTTAATATTTTACCTCCAGTTCACTTATTAACAATGAACCATGTAGACTCAAGAGATTTTTTATACTACTGTTGGTATTGAAAAAGGGCACAAAACACCTTTACCAGTTGGACATTTTGTCCATAAATGTACATTTTCCAATTTTTGCAAGGAGTCCGAAATCGGCATGGCAAAAAAAATCAATTTATGGTTTTCAACCGTAATGGTTTGTATTCTGTTTAAATAATGTAACACTCTGCTTAAGAATATAAATAATTTAAATCTTGTAACAATAAACTCAAATGAAAGCAGCTGTATATTCATAACAGAATTACAGAAGGTACCTAGAAATGTTAATTGTTTCACTATTGTTTGTCAGATTTCATCACCAATTGTTCTGTGGTTACGGTAGGTGTGTATACATTATCATTTTTCCTATGCTCTTGTCGTTCAATATATTTTTATAATTTTGAAAAAGAATATAAATCATCTTGTAAAACACACATTAACTGTGTGTGAATTATTAGGTGCCAGTGATATTAAAATAATCAAATGAATCAATTATACGACATAGGTTTTTGAAAGATTGTCTGCTCAGACAATATCATGTATTTGTACAAGGGCTGTGCTTGCTGGATCTTATCCAACCATAGGGAATTTAATGACTATTTGATGGGATTAGATGTTTGTGGCATTCACCACCCAATTCAACCTTTTAACATAAGAATCCAAATGCAATGCTAAAAGGTTTCAACCGTCAGTATTATTCTATTTAAATGGATGACTTGGCACAATTGACATTATTTTTGAATCCCGTTTCTTTACAGTGTCCAAAATAATTAGCCAAAAATACAGTTTAATATAACTATGTGCACATTTAAGCAAGGCTTAAATTTCAAACTATGAAAAATATACAATGAACAACATTGCCATTTTGCAAATGCAGCATTTGAGTAGTTTCTTGTGAAAGCCACAATAGCGCAAAATCAAAATAGGTGCTTTACATCCATCAGGGTTATGTTCTAGAAAAGACCCAATAAAAAGTGCATTTTAAAGACTTTGATTTTCAGCATCAAGCCACTGCTTAGTGAAGAAGCAGCAATAGTCAGTTAAATGACAGCTCTTCTTCATTTCCCCAAACAAAAAAATTGTTATACTCATCATAACAGGCAGTTTGAAAGGGGATTCTGGGAGACTTCATTAATCTTCATGATCCAACAGAGAAGAGTGAAACAGAGCCATCCACTCAGCAACTAAAGGAGCATGAGGGAACTTCACAATATGTGACTTCCAAGAATAAGGGGAAAAGCAACAAAAATTAAAAAAGCACAACATACAATTTTTATTATATTTACTCTTTCACAGGATGTGAGTGTTGATGACCAGGTCAGCATTTATCGCTGACCCCTAATTGCCCTTGAGAAGCTGATTGTAAGCTGCCTTCTTGAATGGCTTCAGTCCCTGGTAGACTCTCAGTTTTTTTAGGAAGGGAATGATTCCGAGGTTTTGACCCAGCAGCAGTAAAGGAATGTAAATATAATCATGAGGGTTTGTGGCTTTGAAGGATGCTTGCAGGTGGAGAGTTTCCATGAATCTGCTGCCCCTGTCCTTTTGGAAGATGCTGTCAAAGAAGTCTTGGTAATTCACTGCAGGTTGATATACTGCTGCACTGATGGAGGGAGTGACTGTTTAATGTGGTGGCTGGGGTGCCAATCAAGCAGGCTGCTTTGCCCTGATGATGTTGAGCAGGGTGCCAAGATGTCGGTGCCAGGGTGCTGTGGTGCCAGGGTAGGACTGCCAAGAGTCCAGCCTGAGCAGTTTGATGCTCGTGAGAGGAGGGATGAAGAAAAGTAAGGCGAGTGGGGATTGGATTGGATTTGTTTATTGTCATGTGTACCGAGGTACAGTGAAAAGTATTTTTCTGCAAGCAGCTCAAACAGATCATTTAGTAGAATGAAAATAAAATAAAATAAAAAGAAACTACATAATAGGGCAACACAAGGTACACAAAGTAAATACAAAGACACTGGCATCGGGTGAAGCATACAGGAGTGTAGTATTAATCAGGTCAGTCCATAAGAGTGTCGTTTAGGAATCTGGTAACAGTGGAGAAGAAGCTGTTTTGAATCTGTTTGTTTGTGTTCTCAGACATTTTCATCTCCTGCCCGATGGAAGAAGTTGGAAGAGTGAGTAAGCCAGGTGGAAGTGGTCTTTGATTATGCTGCCCACTTTCCCCAGGCAGCGGGAGATGTAGATAGAGTCACGCCACGGCAGGGTGTCCTCACTGGGGGAGGGTGTGGGGTAATCCCCATGTATATGGGGGGTGACACTGCCTGTGGGTGAGGGGCGTTGGGGACCCTCAAGCTCACTCAGAGATTGGGGGGCACCCTTCAAAAATGGCTGCTCAATCCCGGAGGAGCCGGTCTGGCCAGCAGGCTCTGCTCCCCAGTGCTGAAAATAATTCTAAATGTGGATTCGCCCAGAGAGGAACTCGCTGCAGCTCAAAAAAAATAAAGAAGTGCTGTTCGATAGCGGTCAAAAGCCCATCAACGTGGCCGTCGAGGCACTGGCGGGAACCTCGCTCCCTACTGTACTTAACTTGTCCCGTTAAATCGCACCTGTAATCTCCACTTATCCCATTCATTAACACCGTCACTTTCATTGAACTCTCCGGAAGGAAAACCAATCCTTCTCCACTAAGAGAATTTGTGTAGCACCTGTGCCCCTCAACATAATAATAATCTTTATTATTGTCATAAGTAGTCTTATATTAACACTGCAAATAAGTTACTGTGAAAAGCCCCTAGTTGTCTCATTCTGGCGTCTGTTTGGGTACACAGAGGGAGAATTCAGAATGTCCAATTCACCTGACAGCATGTCTTTCGGGACTTGTGGGAGGAAACCGGAGCAGCCGGAGGAAAGCCACGTAGACACGGGGAGAACGTGCAGATTCAGTACAGACACTGACCCAACTGGGAATCAAACCCGGGACCCTGGCGCTGAGAAGCAACTCTGCTGCTGGCTTTCTACATCATTGGATGAAAATTGGATAATCTTCCGGTAGTGGGTGCCTGGAACTCGCTGCCGGAGGAGGTGGTGGAAGCAGGGGTGATAGTGACATTTAAGGGGCATCTTGACAAACACATGAATAGGATGGGAATAGAGGGATACGGACCCAGGAAGTGTAGAAGATTGTAGTTTAGTCGGGCAGCATGGTCGGCACGGGCCTGGAGGGCCGAAGGGCCTGTTCCTGTGCTGTACTTTTCTTTGTTTTTTGTTCTTTGTTCCCCTGAGAAAAAACCTTGCACATCTCCCATCTACCTCATTCACCACACCTCCTCTCACAACAATGTTTACCTCAGGTCTCCTAGTTCTAGCTAGAGCTACTGTCTGCCCTGTAGTATTTTCTACTTTTGTTCCCTTTTCAGAATCCTCCTTATGAACCCCTATAAGTCCCATGGGCTTTTCTCACAACTTCCAACGCGCTGAATGGACATGTCACACTTTATTGCAATGGTAACACTTAGGCCTTTGAGTCTTATCTCCAACCTCAGTATCTAGCTTCCTGGTCTGAGGAGGGGATCATGGAGCATTCCCAGCTATCCATTCTTTTCCTTGGCTTTCTGCCATCCTTTCACTCACCTACCTCTTGTCCTTTTCAGAATTATGTGGGTGATGGAACAAAGGTTTACATTTATGGATCAGTTCATAATCATCAGCCATTATTGCTGCTCGTTTAGCAGTCATAACCCTTTGGTCTTCAACATGGATTTCTGTCACAGAAGGTAGTGAATTCTTAAATGTTTCTAAGAGAATGATTTCTCTCATAGGTAGTTTCCACTCCCAATGCTTGTACCCACCTATTAAAATTGTTCTGCTTAACCTTTTGAAATTCAACATAGATCTGTCCCAGCTGTTGCGGATGTGGGAGGTCGGTACATTATGGTCAGTGGGAAGCTGAAAGGGTTGCCGGTGGTACTAGTGAATGTGTACATGCCAAATTGGGATGATGTGGAGTTTATAAAGAAGATGTTGGGGAAGATCCCGGACCTGGATTCGCAAAAGCTGGTCATGGGAGGGGACTTTAACACAGTTATCGACCCTGGGTTAGACCGGTCGAACTCAAGGACGGGCAGGGTGCCAGCAATGGTGAAGGAGCTAAAGGGGTTCATTGAACAAATGGGAGGTGTGGACCCATGGAGATTTGGGCAGCCACGAGTGAAGGAATTATTCTTCTACTCACATGTGCATAAAGTGTACTCCTGGATTGATTTTTAAAATTTTGAACAGGGCTCTGCTGATGGGGGTAGTGGACATGGGGTATTAGGCGATCACAATCTCAGATCATGCCCTGCACTTGGTTGACCTACAGGTTAGCAAGGAGAGTAGCTGGAGGCTGGACGTGGGACTTTTAGCTGATGAAGAGGTGTGCGGGCGGCTGAGAAAATGTATTCAGAACTACCTGGAAGTCAACGACACGGGTGAAGTTTCGGCGGCGGTGGTCTGGGAGACATTGAAGGCAGTGGTTAGAGGGGAGCTGATCTCGATACAGGCCCATAGGGAGAAGGCAGACAGAGCAAAGACGGACCGACTGATAAAGGAGATATTGCAGACTTCCGGGTGCGGCGATGACCAGCTGAGTCGCACGTTTCGGCAGCTCCCGGTGGAACGGACTTTTGGGCTCTTGATAGGAGCCCCAACGGCAATTTTAACGGCTGAAAACACCGTGCGGTAAACCAGAAGGGTGTTCCCCCTGGACACGGATGGAAAAAGGAGAGGAAAGTGGCCGGATTGCAGCGGATCCTTTGGAACAACGGCAAGGAAGGCAAGCAGAAACCAAGATGGCGTCGGAAGGTGGCAGTTTCATATGGGGCCCTGAACAACAAGAGTTTTTGAAACGCTGCGTGGAGGAGATAAAAAAGGAAATGAAGAAAGAGTTGTTGGCCCCGATATTAAAGGCGATTGAAGGGCTGAAAGAGGAACAAAAGACCCAGGAGCAGGAGCTTCGGGTCGTGAAGGCGAAAGCAGCAGAGAATGAAAACGATATACAGGGCCTGGTGGTGAAGTCGGAGATGCAGGAGGCACACCAGAAACGATCTGTGGAGAGGTTGGAGGCACTGGAAAACAACGCAAGGAGGAACAACTTGAGGATTCTTGGCCTTCCTGAAGGTGTGGAGGGGGCGGACGTCAGGGCATATGTGAGCACGATGCTGCACTCGTTAATGGGAGTGGAGGCCCCGACGGGTCCGTTGGAGGTGGAGGGAGCATACCGAGTTATGGTGCGAGGATCGAGAGCAGGAGAAGCTCCCAGAGCCATAGTGGTGAGATTTCTCCGTTTTAAGGATAGAGAAATGGTCCTTAGATGGGCGAAGAAAACTCGGTGTAGTAAATGGGAGAACGCGGTGATCCGCTTCTATCAAGATTGGAGTGTGGAGGTGGCGAGAAGGAGGGCGAGCTTTAATCGGGCCAAAGCGGTACTTCACAAAAAAAAGATAAAATTTGGAATGCTGCAACCGGCAAGACTGTGGGTCACATATCAAGGGAGGCACCACTACTTTGAGACGGCGGATGAAGCGTGGACTTTTTTTGTAGAAGAAAAATTGGAATGATTGGACTACGAAAATGAACGTTTGGACAAAGTGGTGGGACGAGTGGGGGGGGGACGAAGAGGGATTGTATGATTAATCCTGCGGTATGGTACCTTTTCTTTCTCCCACAGGTGGTGATGGGGGAGGTGGGGAGGGAGAGGAGATGGGGCGTTGGCCATGGGAGGCGGGGCCGAGGGAGAGGCGCGGGCTTGGTTCCCGCGCTATGATAATTATGGCGGGAATAGAGAAGCAGGAAGGAGGGGCGCCGCACGGGGCGAGCCGTGATCACGGGGGGAAGCCGAGGTCAGCCAGAGTTTGCTGACTTCTGGGAGCAACATGGGGGGAGTAATTACGCTAGCGGGGGGTCTAGCGGGGGGGGGGGGGGGGGAGGGGGGAATTACTGGGTTGCTGCTGCTGGGGAAAGGGGGGAGTGGGTACGGGAAAGGATGGGCAGGGGGCACCGTCTGGGAGAAATACAGCTGCGTGGGAACTGGGCGAGAAGCTGGAAAAAGATGATGGCTAACCGGCAAGGGGGGGGGGGGGGGGTGGGAAGCCCCCCAACTCGGCTGATCACGTGGAACGTGAGGGGGCTTAACGGGCCGATAAAGAGGGCACGAGTACTCGCACACCTTAAGAAACTTAAAGCAGATGTGGTCATGTTACAGGAAACGCACCTGAAACTGATAGATCAGGTTAGGTTGCGCAAAGGATGGGTAGGGCAGGTGTTCCATTCGGGGCTGGATGCGAAAAACAGGGGGGTGGCTATATTAGTGGGGAAGCGGGTAATGTTCGAGGCAAAGACTATAGTGGCGGATAACGGGGGCAGATACGTGATGGTGAGTGGCAAATTACAGGGAGAGATGGTGGTGTTGGTAAACGTGTATGCCCCGAATTGGGACGATGCCAATTTTATGAGGCGAATGCTAGGACGCATCCCAGACCTAGAGACCGGAAAGCTGATAATGGGGGGAGACTTCAACACGGTGTTGGAACCAAGGCTGGATAGGTCGAAGTCCAGGACTGGTAGGAGGCCGGCAGCAGCCAAGGTGCTTAAGGATTTTATGGAGCAGATGGGAGGGGTGGACCCGTGGAGATTCAGTAGACCTAGGAGTAAGGAGTTCTCGTTTTTCTCCTATGTCCATAAAGTCTATTCACGCATAGACTTTTTTGTGTTGGGTAGGGCATTGATCCCGAGGGTGAGGGGAACGGAATATACGGCTATAGCCATTTCGGATCATGCCCCACACTGGGTAGGCTTGGAGATAGGGGAGGAAACAAGAGGGCGTCCACCCTGGAGAATGGACATGGGACTAATGGCGGATGAGGGGGTGTGCTTAAGGGTGAGGGGATGCATTGAAAAGTACTTGGAACTCAATGACAATGGGGAGGTTCAGGTGGGAGTGGTCTGGGAGGCATTGAAGGCGGTGGTTAGGGGGGAGCTGATATCAATAAGGACACATAAAGGGAAGCAGGAGAGTAAGGAACGGGAGCGGTTGCTGCAAGAACTTTTGAGGGTGGACAGACAGTATGCGGACGCACCGGAGGAGGGACTGTATAGGGAAAGGCAAAGGCTGCATGTGGAATTTGACTTGCTGACTACAGGCACTGCAGAGGCACAATGGAGGAAGGCGCAGGGTGTACAGTATGAATATGGAGAGAAGGCGAGCAGATTGCTGGCACACCAATTGAGGAAAAGGGGAGCAGCGAGGGAAATAGGGGGGGTGAGAGACGAAGATGGAGAGACGGAGCGGGGAGCGGAGAGAGTGAATGAAGTGTTCAAGACTTTTTATAAAAAATTGTATGAAGCTCAACCCCCGGATGGGAGGGAGAGAATGATGGAGTTTTTGGATCGGCTGGAAATTCCCAAGGTGGAAGAGCAGGAAAGGATGGGATTTGGAGCACAGATCACGGTAGAAGAAGTGGTGAAAGGAATTAGGAACATGCAGACGGGAAAGGCCCCGGGACCGGACGGATTCCCAGTTGAATTTTACAGAAAATATTCGGACTTGCTCGCCCCGCTACTGACGAGGACCTTTAACGAGGCAAAGGAAAGGGGACAACTGCCCCCGACTATGTCAGAAGCAACGATATCGCTTCTTTTAAAGAAGGAAAAGGATCCGCTACAATGCGGGTCCTACAGACCAATCTCCCTCCTCAATGTAGATGCCAAGGTCCTGGCCAAGGTAATGGCAATGAGAATAAAGGAATGTGTCCCGGGGGTGGTTCATGAGGACCAAACTGGGTTTGTGAAGGGGAGACAGCTGAACACGAACATACGGAGGTTGTTAGGGGTAATGATGATGGCCCCACCAGAGGGTGAAACGGAGATAGTAGTGGCAATGGATGCCGAGAAAGCATTTGATAGAGTGGAGTGTGATTATCTGTGGGAGGTGTTGAGGAGATTTGGGTTCGGAGAGGGGTATGTTAGATGGGTGCAGCTGTTGTATAGGGCCCCAGTGGCGAGTGTGGTCACGAATGGACGGGGATCGGCATATTTTCGGCTCCATAGAGGGACAAGGCAGGGATGTCCTCTGTCCCCATTACTGTTTGCACTGGCGATTGAGCCCCTGGCGATAGCGCTGAGAGGTTCCAAGAGATGGAGGGGAATACTTAGGGGAGGAGAAGAACACCGGGTATCTTTATATGCGGATGATCTGCTACTATATGTGGCGGATCCAGCGGAGGGGATGCCAGAAATAATGCGGATACTTGGGGAGTTTGGGGATTTTTCAGGGTATAAATTGAACATGGGGAAGAGTGAGCTGTTTGTGGTGCATCCAGGGGAGCAGAGTAGAGAAATAGAAGACCTACCGTTGAGGAAGGTAACAAGAGACTTTCGTTACCTAGGGATCCAGATAGCTAAGAATTGGGGCACATTGCACAGGCTAAATTTGACGCGATTGGTGGAACAGATGGAGGAAGATTTCAAGAGATGGGATATGGTAGCACTGTCAATGGCAGGGAGGGTGCAGGCGGTTAAGATGGTGGTCCTCCCGAGATTCCTCTTTGTGTTTCAGTGTCTCCCGGTGGTGATCACGAAGGCTTTTTTTAAAAGGATAGAAAAGAGTATCATGGGTTTTGTTTGGGCCGGGAAGACTCCGAGAGTGAGGAAGGGATTCTTACAGCGTAGTAGGGATAGGGGGGGGCTGGCACTACCGAGCCTAAGTGAGTATTATTGGGCCGCTAATATTTCAATGGTGAGTAAGTGGATGGGAGAGGAGGAAGGAGCGGCGTGGAAGAGATTAGAGAGGGCGTCCTGTAGGGGGACCAGCCTGCAGGCTATGGTGACAGCCCCATTGCCGTTCTCACCAAGGAACTATACCACGAGTCCGGTGGTGGTAGCTACACTGAAGATTTGGGGACAGTGGAGACGACATAGGGGAAAGACCGGAGCACTGGGGGGGTCCCCGATAAGAAACAACCATAGGTTTGCCCCGGGGGGAATGGATGGGGGATATGGAATGTGGCAAAGAGCAGGTATAACGCAATTGAAAGATCTATTTGTGGATGGGAAGTTTGCGAGTCTGGGAGCGCTGACCGAGAAATATGGGTTGCCCCAAGGGAATGCATTCAGGTACATGAAATTGAGGGCTTTTGCGAGGCAACAGGTGAGGGAATTCCCGCAGCTCCCGACACAAGAGGTGCAGGACAGAGTCATCTCAAAGAAATGGGTGGGGGACGGTAAGGTGTCGGATATATATAGGGAAATGAGAGACGAAGGGGAGACTATGATGGACGAACTAAAAGGGAAATGGGAAGAAGAGCTAGGGGAGGAGATTGAGGAGGGGATGTGGGCAGATGCCCTAAACAGGGTAAACTCGTCGTCCTCGTGCGCCAGGCTAAGCCTGATTCAGTTTAAGGTATTACACAGGGCACATATGACTGGAACACGGCTCAGTAAATTTTTTGGGGTGGAGGATAGATGTGCGAGGTGCTCGAGAAGCCCAGCGAATCATACCCATATGTTTTGGTCATGCCCGGCACTACAGGGGTTTTGGATGGGGGTGACAAAGGTGCTTTCGAAAGTAGTAGGAGTCCGGGTCGAACCAAGCTGGGGGTTGGCTATATTTGGGGTTGCACAAGAGCCGGGAGTGCAGGAGGCGAAAGAGGCCGATGTTTTGGCCTTTGCGTCCCTAGTAGCCCGGCGCAGAATATTACTAATGTGGAAAGAAGCCAAGCCCCCGGGGGTGGAGACCTGGATAAATGATATGGCGGGGTTCATAAAGTTAGAGCGGATTAAGTTCGTCCTAAGGGGGTCGGCTCAAGGGTTTACTAGGCGGTGGCAACCGTTCGTCGAATATCTTGCGGAAAGATAGATGGGGGAGAACAAAGAAGGCAGCAGCAGCGGCCCAGGACTTGGGGGGGGGGGGAGGGATGGGGGGGGATGGGGGGGGGGGGTGTGGCCTGAGACAAGGCAGTTGCCAATTAGGGCTAGTATTTATTTTTTGTTATTTAATATTTATTTATTTGTTGTTGTTTTTGTTTAAATTAAAAAAGGTCATTATTATCTGTATTGTTACAATGTTGTGTAAAGGATGCACAATGTACTGTGTTGGTTGACCAAAAATTTTCAATAAAATATTATTTTAAAAAAAAAGGAGATATTGCAGGTCGACAGGAGGTATGCGGAGACCCCAGAGGCAGGGCTTCTAAGAGAGCGACGGAGGTAACAGGTGGAGTTTGGCTTGTTAACTACAGGGAGGGCGGTGGAGCAGCTGAGGAAGGCGAGGGGGGCAATCTATGAACATGGAGAGAAGGCCATCAGAATGCTTGCGCAGCAGCTTAGAAAGGAGGAGGCAGTCAGGGAGATAGGGAAAGAAAAGGACGGGGACGGGAACCTGATCGGAGATTCAGCAGGGGTTAATAAGGCGTTCAAGGAGTTTTACAGTAGGTTGTATGAGTCAGAATGCCCAGCTGGGCCGGAGAGGATGAGGCACTTTTTAGGGGGGTTGAATTTCCCGAAGGTGGACGGGCTGGGGGCCCCGATCGGGTTGGAGGAAATAGCAGAGGGACTGAAGGCCATGCAGTCGGGTAAAGCCCCGGGCAGGACCAGCACTCAGTGGAGTTCTATAAAAAGTTCTCTGGGAAATTGGGATCGCTGTTGATGAGGACATTCAATGAGGCAAGGGAACGTGGGGTGCTTCCCCCGACGATGTCACAGGCCACTATCTCATTGATCCTGAAGCGGGACAATGACCAGGAGCTATGCGGGTCCGACAGGCCGATATCCCAACTAAATGTGGACGCCAAACTGCTGGCTAAAATCGTGTCCTCTAGGATTGAAGATTGTGTTCCGGATGTGATTGGGGAGGACCAGACAGGATTGTTCAGGGTAGGCAGTTGGCGGCCAACGTAAGAAGGTTGTTAAATGTGATTATGATGCCCCCAGACGGTAGGGATATGGCGGTGGTGGTCGCAATGGACGCAGAGAAGGCTTTTGATAGGGTGGAATGGGAGTATCTGTGGGAGGTTGTGGTAAACCACTGAACATTACATGTATTACGGTACACTGCCATTGTACTCCAGTTATTATGGTAAATCCCAGCCTGCTCTCTGTATAAAATTGTATGCTCTCCTGCAAGCCCCCATTCGCGGGTCCAGCTGCAGGAGGCTTTACATCTAGCATAATAAAGCCACAATAGTTCACCATTTGTCGCGTGGTCATTGATGGTACATCAATTTATTGTGCTAGAATTTTGAAGATGAACGTCTTACTCAAGCCGGATCGCCTGGAGCTGAACCCACATCCAGCCGATGCCACAGCGACTTTCGAGCACTGGCTAGCCTGCTTTGAAGGATATCTCGGAGCATCCACCGAAGTCTTCTCAGACCCACAGAAGCTCCAACTACTCTACGCACGGGTGAGCCCACAAGTCTTCCTCCTCATTCGGGAGGCTCCTACCTGCACGGAGGCGATAGAACTACTGAAAGGACAGTATATCAGGACTGTGAATCAGGTGTTCGCCAGGCACCTCCTGGCCACGAGACGGCAACACCCGGGGGAGTCTCAGGACGATTTCCTGCATGCCTTGCAGCTACTTGGCAGAAACTGTAGTTGCTAGGCAGTGTCGGCAGTCCAACACATGGAACTGCTGATTAGGGACGCCTATGTCGCGGGCATTAAGTCCAACTCCATCCACCAGCGCTTATTAGAAGGGGGTACACTCAGTCTCACAGAGACAGTACAGTTCGCAAACTCCTTAGAAGTGGCCTCCCGCAACCTGGGGGTCCTACACCTCCGAACGTACCGCACCCTCGTAGGCGTCGTGTGCCCCGCCATCATCCAACGAGGGTGCACCGCACGCCTGTGCCGCGCGGCAGCCAGCTAACTCCGGCGGCCCCAAATGCTACTTTTGTGGCCAGAACAAGCACCCCAGACAACGCTGCCCAGCACGGAGCACGACCTGCAATGGGTGTGGCAAGAAGGGCCACTTCATCACCGTTTGCCAGGCCCAATCGGTCGCTGCCGTTTGTAGGCCCAGCATTGCTACCGCAACATCCCCCATGTGCGATCCAGGAGTGCCACCATCTTCGCCGCCGCCCGCCACGTGCGGCCCGTGGGCGTCGCCATCTTGGATGTCGCCCGCCATGTGCGCCCTGTGGGCGCTGCCATCTTCATGTGCCATTATGGAACGCACCCCAGGACCCCTGCTCGCCTGGCCGTACGTGGGCCGCCGATACCTCTGCCACCGCCGACCGGCCCTTCCACCACCTTCCGCAGCTCGCCTCCATTACCCTCGACCAGTCTCGGCCTCGCAACCACTCCAACAACCGTACGGATCAAATGGCCTGAGACGACCTGCCTCTTCGATTCCGGGAGCACGGAGAGTTTCATACACCCAGATACGGTAAGGCACTGCTCCCTCCCGGTTCTCCCTATGACCCAGAAAATCTCCCTGACCTCCGGATCCCATTCCGTACAGATCCGGGGGTACTGCGTCGCGACCCTCTTGGTACAGGGCGTAGAGTTCAGTAACTTCAGACTCTACGTCCTGCCCCATCTCTGCGCTGCCCTGTTTCTGTGTCTCAATTTCCAGTGCCACCTCCAGAGCCTCATCCTAAAGTTCGGCGGACCCCTGCCCCCCCTCACCGTCTGTGACCTCACGACCCTTAAGGTCGATCCACCCTTGCTCTTCGCGAATCTCACCGCAGACTGTAAGCCCGTCGCCATGAGGAGCAGGCGTACAGTGCCCAACAGGACCTTTATCAGGTCGGAGGTCCAGCGACTTCTGCGGGAGGGGGGTCATTGAGGCCACTAACAGCCCCTGGAGAGCTCAAGTGGTGGTCGTTGAAACTGGGGAGAAGCACCGGATGGTCATCGGCTACAGTCAGACGGTAGCATTGTGGATAGCACAATTGTTTCACAGCTCCAGGATCCCAGGTTCGATTCCGGCTTGGGTCACTGTCTGTGCGGAGTCTGCACATCCTCCCCGTGTGTGCGTGGGTTTCCTCCGGGTGCTCCGGTTTCCTCCCACAGTCCAAAGATGTGCAGGTTAGGTGGATTGGCCATGATAAATTGCCCTTAGTGTCCAAAATTGCCCTTAGTGTTGGGTGCGGTTGCTGGGTTATGGGGATAGGGTAGCGGTGTTGACCTTGGGTAGGGTGCTCTTTCCAAGAGCCGGTGCGGACTCGATGGGCCGAATGGCCTCCTTCTGCACTGTAAATTCTATGATAATCAACCGGTACACGCAGCTCGATGCGTACCCCCTCTCCCCGCATATCTGACATGGTCAACCAGATTGCACAGTATTGAGTCTTCTCCACCGTTGACTTGTAATCCGTGTACTCCCCATCTGCCTGGAGGACCGCCAATACACTGCATTCGAAGAGGATGGCCGCCTCTACCATTTCCTTAGGGTTCCCTTCGGCGTCACCAATGGGGGTCTCGGTCTTCCAGCGAGGGATGGATCGAATGGTTGACCAGTATGGGCTGCGGGGCAAGTTCCCATATCTGGATAACGTCACCATTTGCGGCTACGACCAGCAGGACCACGACGCGAATCTCCAGAACTTCCTCCACACCGCGAAACTCCTTAACCTTACCTATAATAAGGAGAAATGCGTTTCCGGCACACCCGCCTAGCCATTCTTGGCTATGTTGTGGAAAATGGGAGTCCTAGGGCCCGACCCTGACCGCATGCGCCCCCCTCCTGGAACTCCCCCTCCCTCACTGTCCCAAAGCTCTGAAGTGATGCATGGGATTCTTCGCGTGCGATGCCCAGTGGGTCCCTAATTATGCAGACAAGGCCCGCCCACTCATCAAGTCCACCATTTTCCCCCTGATGGCTGAGGCCCGCCGGGCCTTCAACCACATCAAGGCAGACATTGCCAAAGCCACGATGCACGCAGTCGACGAGTCCCTCCCGTTTCAGGTAGAGAGCGACGCATCGGACGTGGCTCTGGCCGCCACCCTCAAACAGTCAGGCAGACCCGTGGCTTTCTTCTCCCATACCCTCCACGCCTCTGAAATCCGGCACTCCTCTGTCGAAAAGGAAGCCCAAGCCATTGTGGAAACTGTGCGACATTGGAGGCATTACCTGGCCGGCAAGCAATTCACTCTCCTCACTGACCAACGGTCGGTTGCCTTCATGTTTAGTAACACACAGCGGGGCAAGATTAAGAACGACAAGATCTTGAGGTGCATGATCGACCTCTCCACCTATAACTACGAGATCTTGTATCGCCCTGGGAAGCTCAATGATCCCCCAGATGCCCTGTCCCGCGGTACATGTGCCAGCGCACAAGTAGACCGACTTTGGACTCTCCACAACGACCTCTGCCACCCGGGGGTCACCCTGTTCTTCCACTTTATCAAGGCCCGCAACCTGCCTTACTCCATCGAGGAGGTCAGGACCATGACCAGGGACTGCCAGGTCTGCACGGAGTGCAAACCGCACTTCTACCGGCCGGACAGAGCGCATCTGATGAAGGCCTCCCGCCCCTTTGAGTGCCTCAGCACCGATTTCAAAGGGCCCCTCCCCTCCACTAACCGCAACGTGTACTTTCTCAACATCAATGATGAGTACTCCCGTTTCCCTTTTGCCATCCCATGCCTTGACATGACTTCTGCCACTGTCATCAAGGCCCTACACAATCTCTTCACTTTGTTCGGTTTCCCCACCTACATCCACAGTGATAGGGGCTCCTCGTTCATAAGTGATGAGCTGCGTCAGTTCCTGCCCAGCAAAGGTATCGCCTCGAGCAGGACGACCAGCTACAATCCCTGGGAAAACGGACAGGTGGAGAGGGAGAACGCGACGGTCTGGAAGGCCGTCCTCCTGGTCCTATGGTCTAGAAGTCTCCCAGTCTCCCACTGGCAGGAGTTCCACCCAGATACGCTCCCTCCATCAGGTCGCTCCTGTGCACTGCTACCAATGTGACCCCTCATGAACGTGTGTTTGCTTTCCCAAGGAAGTCCACCTCCGGGGTCTCGCTCCCAACCTGGCTGACAGTTCCTGGGCTCGTCCTCCTGCGGAAGCATGCGAGGAGCCATAAATCAGACCCCCTCGTCGACAAAGTCCTCCTCCTTCATGCAAACCCACAGTATGCCTACATGGCACACCATGACGAGCGGCAGGACACTGTCTCCCTCCGGGACCTGGCACCCGCTGGTTCCCCATCCACCATCACCATAACCCCCGACCTGGTACCGTCTCCTCCCCCTCCGGTGGCGACCACCGCCACCCCAGCCCCTGCGCCGTTCCACCCCCACCAGCGACGATCACCGCCACCCCCGCCCCGGCGGCGCCCACCCCCCCACCGGCTCAACTACTGGGAGAAGAAGGAGGACAATACGCTCCCTGAGTCGCAGGTACTCACATTGGTGCCGGGGCTGAGGCGATCGCGGCGGGAGGTCAAAGCCCCCGACAGACTCGACTTGTAACTTCACTTCACCCCCCCGGACTCTTTTTTAAACAGGGGGTGAATGTGGTAAACCACTGAACATACATTACATGTATTACGGTACACTGCCATTGTACTCCAGTTAGTACGGTAAATCCCGGCCTGCTGGCTCTGCCCAGCAGGCTCTGTATAAAAGTGTACGCTCTCCTGCACAGCCCCCATTCTCGGGTCCAGGTGCAGGAGGCTTTACATCTAGCACAATAAAGCCACAATAGAACATAGAACATAGAACGATACAGTGCAGTACAGGCCCTTCGGCCCACGATGTTGCACCAACATGGGAAGTCAAATAACAAAAGCCATCTAACCTACACTATGCCATTATCATCCATATGCTTATCCAATAAACTTTTAAATGCCCTCAATGTTGGCGAGTTCACTACTGTTGCAGGTAGGGCATTCCACGGCCTCACCACTCTTTGCGTAAAGAACCTACCTCTGACCTCTGTCCTATATCTATTACCCCTCAGTTTAAGGCTATGTCCCCTCGTGCTAGCCATTTCCATCCGCGGGAGAAGGCTTTCACTGTCCACCTTATCTAACCCCCTGATCATTTTGTATGCCTCTATTAAGTCTCCTCTTAACCTTCTTCTCTCTAACGAAAACAACCTCAAGTCCATCAGCCTTTCCTCATAAGATTTTCCCTCCATACCAGGCAACATCCTGGTAAATCTCCTCTGCACCTGCTTCAAAGCTTCCACGTCCTTCCTATAATGCGGTGTACAGAACTGTACGCAATACTCCAAATGCGGCCGTACCAGAGTTTTGTACAGCTGCAACATGACCTCATGACTCCAGAACTCAATCCCTCTACCAATAAAGGCCAACACTCCATAGGCCTTCTTCACAACCCTATCAACCTGGGTGGCAACTTTCAGGGATCTATGTACATGGACACCTAGATCCCTCTGCTCATCCACACTTCCAAGAACTTTACCATTAGCCAAATATTCCGCATTCCTGTTATTCCTTCCAAAGTGAATTACCTCACACTTCTCTACATTAAACTCCATTTGCCACCTCTCAGCCCAGCTCTGCAGCTTATCTATATCCCTCTGTAACTTGCTACATCCTTCCGCACTGTCGACAACACCACCGACTTTAGTGTCGTCTGCAAATTTACTCACCCACCCTTCTGCGCCCTCCTCTAGGTCAGTGATAAAAATGACAAACAACAACGGCCCCAGAACAGATCCTTGTGGTACGCCACTTGTAACTGAACTCCATTCTGAACATTTCCCATCAACCACCACCCTCTTTGTCTTCTTTCAGCTAGCCAATTTCTGATCCACATCTCTAAATCACCCTCAATCCCCAGCCTCCGTATTTTCTGCAATAGGCTACCCTGGGGAACCTTATCAAACGCTTTACTGAAATCCATATACACCACATCAACTGCTCTACCCTCATCTACCTGTTCAGTCACCTTCTCAAAGAACTCGATAAGGTTTGTGAGGCATGACCTACCTTTCACAAAGCGATGCTGACTATCCCTAATCATATTATTCCTATCTAGATGATTATAAATCTTGTCTCTTATAATCCCCTCCAAGATTTTACCCACAACAGACGTGAGGCTCACCGGTCTATAGTTGCCGGGGTTGTCTCTACCCCCCTTCTTGAACAAAGGGACCACATTTGCTATCCTCCAGTCCTCTGGCACTATTCCTGTAGCCAATGATGACATAAAAATCAAAGCCAAAGGCCCAGCAATCTCTTCCCTGGCTTCCCAGAGAATCCTAGGATAAATCCCATCAGGCCCCGGGGACTTATCTATTTTCAGCCTGTCCAGAATTGCCAACACCAATAGCTCACCATTCGTCGCGTGGTCATTGATGGTACATCAGAGGTACTGGGGCGGTTTGGATTTGGGCGGAGCTTTATTGACTGGGTCAGGTTGCTGTATCAGGCTCCTGTTGTGAGCGTACGGACGGACAGGTCAACATCGGACTATTTCAGGCTGCATCGGGGGACGAGACAGGGATGCCCCCTCTCCCCACTGCTGTTCACGCTAGCCATAGAGCCGCTGGCAATTGCACTGAGAGCCTCAAGGGACTGGAAGGGGCTGGTCCGGGGGGGGGGGGGGGCGGGGGGGGGGGGGGGGGGAGTGGAACACAGAGTCTCGCTTTACGCAGACGACCTACTCCTGTATGTTTCGGACCCATTAGAGGGGTTGGAAGAAATTCTGAGGATTCTGGGGGAATTTGGCCAGTTTTCGAGGTATAAACTAAATATGGGGAAAAGTGAGATGTTTGCGGTCCAGGCAATGGGGCAGGAGAGGCGATTGGGGGAGCTGCCATTTAGGGTGGTAGGGGGAAGCTTTCGATACCTCGGCATCCAGGTGGCACGGGAATGGGAACGGCTACACAAGTTAAATTTGGCCCGATTAGTAGGCCAAATGAAGGACGATTTTCGAAGGTGGGACGCGCTTCCGTTGTCACTAGCTGGGTGGGTGCAGACAATGAAAATTCCTGTTTGTGTTTCACTGTCTCCCCATCTTTATTCCACGGTCCTTCTTTAAACGGGTCAATAAGGTGATCACTGGCTTTGTAAGGGCGGGTAAGACCCGCGAGTAAAAAAAGGGGATGCTTGAACGGAGCCGGGGGGAGGGTGGGCTGGCGCTGCCGAACTTTAGTAACTGCTATTGGGTGGCGAATATAGCCATGATCAGGAAGTGGGTGGTGGGGGGAGGGTCAGTATGGGAGCGTGTGGAGGCGGCATCATGTAAGGGTACCAGTTTGGGGGCATTGGTAACGGCACCTCTGCCGTCCCGCCGGCACGGTACTCCACCAGCCCCGTGGTGGTGCCGGCCTTGAGGGCCTGGGGGCAATGGAGGAGGCATGTGAGAGCGGAGGGAGCATCGGTCTGGTCTCCAAACTGTAGTAATTACCGGTTTGCCCCTGTGAGGCTGGATGGAGGGTTCCTGAGATGGCAGAGAGCAGGGATTGAGAGGATGGGGGATATGTTTATGGAGGGGAGCTTTTCTAGCCTGAGGGAGCTGGAGGAGAAATTTGGATGGGCGAGGGGAAATTAGTTTAGGTATCTGCAGGTGCGGGACTTCCTACATAGGCAGGTCTCAACCTTACCGCTCCTACCACCAAGGGAGATACAGGGCAGGGTAGTTTCCAGAGTGTGGGTGGGAGAAGGGAGGGTTTCTGGCATTTACAAGGAACTCATGGGGTCCAAGGAGACGCAGACCGAGGAGTTGAAACGCAAGTGGGAAGAGGCGTTAGGAGAGAGAGAGGATGGTCTCTGGGTGGACGCATTGAGTAGAGTCAACACATCCACAACATGTGCCTGATACAATTTAAGGTTGTTCACTGAGCCCACATGACAGTGGCCTGGATGAGCAGGTTCTCTGGGATAGAAGATAGGTGTGCGGGAGGGTCAGCGAACCATGTTCATATATTCTGGGCATGCCCGAAGCTTAGGGAATTCTGGCAGGGGTTTGCGGATGTCATGTCCAAGGTATTAAAAACAAGTGTGGCACCGAGTCCAGAGGTGGTGATTTTCGGAGTGTCGGAAGACCCGGGAATCCAGGAGGAGAAATAGGCAGACGTTCTAGCCTTTGCTTCCCTGGTAGCCCGGAGACGGATACTATTAGCTTGGAGGGACCCAAAATCCCCGATGACGGAGACCTGGCTAACTGACATGGCTAGCTTTCTCTGTTTGGAAAAAATCAAGTTCGCCTTGAGAGGGTCAATGTTAGGGTTCGCCCGGAGGTGGCAACCGTTTGTCGACTTCTTTGGGGAAAATTAAATGTCAGCAGAAGGGGGGGGGGGGGGGGGGGTGGGGGGAGGGGGGGGTTAGCTTAGTTTAGAGTAGGGGGTTAGTAAAGGTGGGACCTGTAAGGGAGAAAGACGGCTTTTGCACTATGTTTATATTTTCATGTACATTGTTTATTTTGTTGTTGTTCTAAAACCATAAATACCTCAATAAAATGTGTATATAAAAAAAACTCCACCCCCACATGCGCAAGACTCAACCTAATGCAACTAAAGGTGGTACATAGAGCCCACTTAACCAGAACCCGAATGAGTCGGTTCTTCCCGGAAGTGGAGGACAGATGTGAACGGAGGCCCATCCAACCACGCCCGCATGTTCTGGTCTTGCCCCAGACTTGCTGGATACTGAACAGCCTTCTTTGAGGCGATGTCCAAAGTGGTGGGGATGAGGGTGGAGTCAATCCCGAAAGTGGCGGTTTCGGGGTATCAGACCAGCCAGATCTCTTCATGGGGAGGAGGGCGGACACCCTTGCCTTTGCCTCCCTGATCGGCCATCGTAGAATCCTGCTTAGCTGGCGGTCAGCAGCACCACCTAAAGCTGCAGACTGGCTGTCCGACCAATCAGAATTTCTCCAAATGGAGAAAATCTAATTTGCCAACCGGGTGTCATAAGAGGGCTTCCACAAAACATGGGACCCATTCACTGTGCCGGGACCTGTTTGTGCCAACAAACAAACAAAGAAATAATCAAGTAGCCAAGGGCAAGGGGAAAGTAGCCAAGTCATGAGAAAAGAGACCACAACGAACACTCTAGGGCAACAGAGAGTGAGAAAGTACAGGAGGAAGAGGGGGGGGGGGGGGGGTATGACATGTATAACATAATTGTCTTTCCATTTTATATATATACACTTCCCCAGTTTTTGTTTTCCCACCCCTTGGCTTTTTTTAGTTATGTAGTGTTTTTGTTATCTCTTTTTGGTTTCTCTATATGTACATTTGTAAATATACCATATATAAAAAACCCAATAAAAAACATTAAAAAAAATGAATATAACATATTGAAACATAGAAAATAGGAGCAGGTGGAGGTCATCCGGCCCTTCAAGCCTGCTCCGCCATTCATTATGGTCATGGCTAATCATCCAACTCAATAACCTAATCCCGCTTTCCCCCCCAAATGGTTTGATCCTCTTCACCCCAAGTGCTATATCTAACTGCTTCTTGAAAACATACAATGTTTTCACCTCAACTACTTCCTGTGGTAACAAATTCTACAGGTTCACCACTCTCTGGGTGAAGAAATTTCTCCTCATCTCTGTCCTAAATGGTCTGTCCCATATCCTCAGACTGTGACCCCTGGTTCTGTACACTCCCACCATCAGGAACATCCTTCCTGCATACACCCTGTCTAGTCCTATTAGAATTTTATAGGTTTCTATGAGATCCCCCCTCATTCTTGTGAACTCCAGTGAATACAATCCTAACCGATTCAATCTCTCCTCATACTCAGTCCCACCATTCCTGGAATTAGTCTGTTTTCTTGCAGAGCAAGAACATCCTTCCTCAGATAAGGAGACCAAAACTGCACAAATATTCCAGGTGTGGACTCACCAAGACCTGTATAATTGCAGCAAGGCATCTCTGCTCCTGTACTCAAATCATCTCGCAATGGAGGCCAACCTACCATTTGCCTTCTTTACCGCCTGCTGTACCTGTATGTTTATCTTCAGTGACTGGTGTACAAAGACACTAAGATCTTGTTGCACATTCCTCTCTCCTACCTTATGGCCATTACAATAATAGTCTGCCTTCTCGTTTCTGCTACCAAATTGGATGACCTCGCATTTATCCAAATTATATTGCATCAGCCATTCATTTGCATGGCAGCACGATAGCATAGTGGTTAGCACAATTGCTTCACAGCTCCAGAGTCCCAGGTTCGATTCCCGGCTTGGGTCACTGTCTGTGCAAAGTCTGCACATTCTCCCCGTGTGTGCATGGGTTTCCTCCGGGTGCTCTGGTTTCCTCCCACAGTCCAAAGATGTGCAGGTTAGGTGGATTGGCCATGATAAATTGCCCTTAGTGTCCAAAATTGCCCTTAGTGTTGGGTGGGGTTACTGGGTTATGGGGATAGGGTGGAGGTGTGGGCTTGGATAGGATGCTCTTTCCAAGGGCCGGTGCAGACTCGATGGGCCGATTGGCCTTCTTCTGCACTGTAAATTCTATGATTCGATGATTTGCCCATTCACTCAACTTGTCCAAATCCCATGAAGGATCTCTTCATCCTCCTCACAGCTCATCCTCCCATCCAACTTGGTGTTATCTGCAAATTTGGAGATATTCAGCGTAATTCTCCATCGACGGGATTCTCCAGTTTGCCGGCAGCGCACCCATGCCCACAGGTTTCCCAACTGCGTGGGGTAGCCACAATGGGGAACCCCATTGGCCAGCTGGGGGACTGGAGAATCCCGCTGCCGGCAAGGGCGCGCCACTCCAGGAAACGTGGCTGCCGGACTGGAGAATCCCACCCATTACATTTTGTCCTTCATCTAAATCATTAATATATATATTGTGAATAGCTGGGGTCCTAGCACCGATCCCTGCAGTATCCCACTAGTCACTGTCTGACAATTTGAATAAGACCCATCAATACCTACTCTTTGATCCTGTCTGCCAACCAGTTTTCTATCCATCTCAATATAATATCCCTAATCCCACGCGCTTTCATTTTGCTAATCTCTTACGCGGACTTTGTCAAAAGACTTGTGAAAGTCCAAATATACCACATTCATTGGCTCCCCCTCATCAACTCTAGTAGTTACATCCTCGAAGAATTCCAGTATATTTGTTAAGCATAATTTCCCCTTCATAAATCCATGCTGACTCTGTCCAATCCTATTACCACTGTTTTCTAAGTCTATATCTCTGCTTTTTTAACTTCAACCGACACCTTTGCTTTTAATTCACTTGCCAATTAAATTTACTTGTCTTTTCGAAGCCCTTGTAAATAAACCAATGACAAAGTCCTGCACCTGAAGAAAGGCTTTCAGGGTCATCCTGTTATGCTATTAAAAAACAGGGGCTGGATTCGCCGCACCCCAACGGTGAAAACGCGTTCGGCGACAGGGCGGAGAATGCGGTTTTGCGCACGACATCGGCACCACCACCTGTTTTGCTATTCTCTGCCCCCCGAAAAGCGGCGTACTCGAATATCCACCGCATCAGGCCATTGCCTGAGGCCCGCCCCGCTTTTCTCTGTCCCCGACCAGCCGAATTCCCGACGGCATGGATCTCACATGATCCTGCCATTCGGGAACCTCGCGTGGCGGCTGCGGATTCAGTCTGGGGTCGCCACAGTCAGGGGAGGGCTGATCGGAGGGCGGGGGGGCTTCATTCGGGACTGGGGGCCATGTGTGCAGGCGGTCCGGGGCGGGCGAGCGGGGTACTATTTCGGCGATCCAGGTCCGCAGGCTGAGTCTGCCATGGAGTACGGCGCAGCCACTGGAGGCCGCCGACATGCACATGGACAGCCTCTGACCCGGATGTGCGGGGTGCCGGATCGGTAACTAGAGCTGCGAGCTCCACGACAGCTAGTCCCCTGCAAGATGGTGAAGCTGTGTCCTTTTGACGCCAGTTTTCCTGGCGTAAAAGACCACAGTTTTCACGATGGCTTGGGGACTTTTGTAAGGGCCACGAAGAATCCAGCACGAGTTTTAAGGATACAAAGTAATAACATTTATTTACTATAACATATATACATAACAGTAGCAGTAACTTCCCTTGCTAGATACTCCTTCCTCCTGGTTCCTGAACTGGCCAGCTTATTTATACTAGGAGTTTACTAGTGATTTCTCCGCCCCCCTCATTGGGGAAGCTCATACTCCCACAGGATTGTGGGATAGTCATTAGTCCCCAGCCAATGGTAAGTAGGCAGGTTATAACAGGGACATAGTCCCAAAAACGGAGAATCCAGCCAGGTGTCCCTTCAGTATATACTGTATCCCAAATCATCACTGTCTACCGTTCCAAAAATCCCAGGACCGAGCCACCAAATTATGTTACCACCCCCTGGGCTAGTGCGCAGTCAATCCCAGCCCCACTTGACCCGGAGTCGCAGCACAAGTGAAATTAGATGTTATTTAAAAATATCTGAGAACCTAGGCTGATCCCAATAAACTGCTGTCACAGCTTTTGTGACTATAGCACAAGTAACCTTTTATAATGTATATTATAATTTAACTGACAGAAAAATGTAATTGACCATCTAATACCCCGTTTCCAAACCCCCCCTTTCTTTTTTAAAAATTAATTTTTACAGGATGTGGGCTTCGCTTGTTGCCCATCCCTAATTGCCCTTGAGAAGGTGGTGGCGAGCTGCCTTATTGAACAGCTGCAGTCCATATGGTGTAGGTACACCCACTGTGCTCTTAGGAAGGTAGTTCCAGGATTTTGATCCAGCGAAAGTGAATGAACGGTGATATATTTCCAAGTCAGGATAGTGAGTGACTTGGAGGGGAACTTCCCAGTGGTGGTGTTCCAATGTATCTGCTGCCCTTGTCTTTCTAGATGGTAGTGGTCATGGGTTTGGTAAGGTGCTGCCTAAGGAGCCTTGGTGAGTTACTACAATGCATTTTGTAGATGGTATACACTGCTGCTGCAGTGCGGCGGTGGTAGATGGAGTGACCGTTTGTGGAAGGGGTGCCAGTCAAGCGGGCTGCTTTGTTCTGGATGGTGTTGAACCTCTTGAGTGTTGTCAAAGCTGCACTCATCCAGGAAGTACCCCCTCCCTCTATACACACACACACACACACACAGGTGACTGAGAGGTAAAGAAACTGTGAATAAAATAAAAGGATAAAGGAGCTTTGATGCACTCGGATGACCTCTAGTTAATGTCTTTCTGAAGGTTAGGCCTTCTGTTGGGTACTTTCTGTTCCTTCAGCTAGTAATGATTTTCACTGCAGACTCACAAAGACAGTAGGCAACTGACAGCAGAGAGCGGGAGAAAACACAGCTCTTCTTACTTTGTAGGTTTAAAGTCATCTGGCAAGATTGTCTACTTTTCCTGTAAATTCAGGATCATTTCCAGGTTACAGCAAGGATGTGCCAGGCAGTCACTGGTTTAAGACCAATAAAGCAGTGCTTTCAGCACGAGAGAGAGAGCGTTCCTTCTCCTCCCAATGTTTAATGACTTCTCCCAGCTTCTCTCAGAAAGCATCAAGTAGGAATCAATCACTGACTGTTGTCGGGAAGAACACTGTCCCCTGGCCAACCCACAGGTCGCCAGCCAAACATTCGAACCAACTTCGTCGAAAGCTGGTTCCTAAGATCCATTCAGCACCAAAGCGTCTGGTTTCACCTCTCCAAAATGCAAAACCTGGAACACAATGTCCTGACAAGCAGGCTGCTTCAGCTGGGGTCTTCTGCTTAAAGGCATATTTTGATTATGGGTTTACAAAGCAAAGATAATAAAATTAAAATAAAAGAAATGGGAACAAAGGAAATAAACTGGAATGACTCTTATATTGGACACAGACTTGCTAATGGACACTGGCTGCTTCAGAATCTGAGGAATCATGAATGGTGCTGAACATTGTGCAATCATCAGCAAACATACCCACTGTTGACCTAATGAGGGAGGGAAGGTCATTGATGAAGCAGCTGAAGATGGTTGGGCCTAGGACACTGTCTGTGGAACTCCTATAGCACTGTCCTGGGACTGGGGAGATTGTCATCCAATGACCACAATCATCTTTCTTTGGGCTAGGTGCAACTCCAACCAGTGGAGAGTTTTACCCTTGGTTCCCATAGGTTCCAGTTTTGCAAGGGTTCCTTGATGCCACAATTAGTCAAATGCTGATTTGATGTCAGAGGCAGTCACTCTCACTTCGCCTATTCAGTTCAACTCTTTTGCCCATGTTTGGACCAAGGCTGTAATGAATTCAGCTGACTGGCCCTATGGTAATGAAACTGAGCCCTGTTAACAAGTTATTGCAGAGTACGTGCCAGTTGATAGCACTGTCATCAACCCCATCCATAATTTTACTGAAGATCAAGAGAAGACTGATGGTGCAGTAGCTCGCTGGGTTCAATTTGTCTTGACTTTGTGAACAGGACATGTCTGGGTAATTTTTCATATTTGCAGGCAGATGCCAGTGTACTGAAAGTTTGACGAAGGGCAGAACTAATTCTGGAGCATAGGTCTTCAGTGCCATTGCCGGAATGTTGTCAGGGCCCAAAGCCTTTGCCATATGCAGTGCCTTCAGCCATTCTTGATATCATGTGGAGTGAACTAAATTGACTGAAGACAGGCATCTATGAAGCTGGGGACCTTTAGAGGAGGCCGAGATGTATTATTTACTCTGCACTTCTGGCTGAAAATGGCTGCAAGCGCTTCAGTATTCTCTTTTGCATTGATGTGCTACCCTTCCCCCCTCCCCCGTATCATTGAATATGGGGATATTTGTGGAGTCTCCTCCTCCAATTAGTTGTTTAATGGTCCACTGCCATTCACAGCTGGATGTGGCAGGACCTCAGAGCATAGATCTGATTTGCATGTTGTGGGATCACTTTACTAAGTCTTGACATGCCCTATTGCATTCTTCATTGTACCAGGGTTGATCTCTCGGCTTTCTGATAATGGTAGACTGGGGAATATGCTGGGCCATGAGGTTATGGTTTGCGGTACAGTTCTGCTGCTGACAGCGCCGAATGGATGCCCAGTTGTGAGTTACGAGGTCTGTTTGAAATCTATCCCGCTCAGTATGGTGGTAGTTGTACACAACATGATGGAGGGTATCCTCAATGTGAAGATGGGGCTTCATCTCCATAAGGACAGTGCGAGTTACTCCTACCAATACTGACATGCACAGTGGCAGGTGATTGTTGAGAACAAGGTCAAGTAGGTTTTTCCCTCTTGTTGGTCTCCTCACCACCTGCCACAGACCCAGTCTACCAGCTATGTCATTGAAAAATCAGCCAGTTTGGTCAGTAATGGTCCTATTGGGTCATGCCTGCTAATGGATATTGAAACCACCCCGGAGTACATTCTGTGATCAGTGCCCTTGCCACCCTCTGTGCTTCCTCCAAGTGGTCAACATGGAGGAGTATTAATTCATCAGTCCTTCTTGACTGTCCAGTAGTAGTTTGATACAACTGAGTGGCTTGTTAGGTCATTTGCTACGGCAGCACGGTAGCACAAGTGGACAGCACTGTGGCTTCACAGCACCAGGGTCCCAGGTTCGATTCCCCGCTGGGTCACTGTCTCTGCGGAGTCTGTATGTTCTCCCCGTGGGTTTCCTCCGGGTGCTCCATGTCCTCCCACAGTCCAAAGACGTGCAGGTTAGGTGGATTGGCCATGCTAAATTGTCCTTAGTGACCAAAACGATTCAGAGGGGTTATTGGGTTACGGGGATAGGGTGGAAGCGAGGGCTTAAGTGGGTCGGTGCAGACTCAATGGGCCGAATGGCCTCCTTCTGCACTGTATGTTCTATGTTCTATTTCAGAAAGCACTTAAGAGTCAAACACATTGCTGTTGGTATGCAGTCACATGTATGCCACATGTAGGTCACATGTAGACCTTCCTTTTTTAAAAAACATTAGTGAACCAGATGCTTTTTACAACAATTGACTGCAGTTTAATTTGTTACCATTGCTGAGGCTAGTTTTTAATTCCAGATTTGCTAATTGAATTCAAATTCCACCAGTTCCTGTGGTGGGATCTGAATGTGTGTCCCAAGAGCATTAGCCATGGATCAATTTTTTTTCAACTTTCATAAATCCTAATGCTCTAAGAATCATCTCTATTTATAGATTTTTGTAAATGATTGACATTTTTCATGTCAAAATAGAAACTAAATTACAGTTTCGGAAATATTCCTTTGAAGTACTTTACCTGTGAACACAGCAACATAACCAACTCTACGACAGAGGTACTGGACTTCATACACACCAGGCCTGTAAAAGATTACAAATAAATTTGTTTAAAGCAACAGGTGATTAACTTAAAACAAGATGTAGAACATTCCAGAGTGCACTGACTAGCCCAATAGCACGCAAGGCTGCAGAGACTTTCAATAGCACCGGTAAACAAAATACACATTTGCAGACTATTGGACCATCATCTCTGCCTTGAAATCATGTCAGGTCATCAAGATAAATAAAAAGAGGGGAGAGAGCTTTATAACAGGTGTGGGTAAAACTTACAAAGGTTAGAAAAACTGCAGCCAGGTAAGTAACAATTTTGCTCATTTCTTCAAACTCCTTCAACACATTAAAGGGGAAAGATAAAACATAAGCCAATGAGCTCAATGTCAGTGATGGAAAAAATACTGGCACTCAAAGATGCAATAGAAAGAAGAATGGTAAATAAGAAGAGGTTATAAATAGATATAAAAGAAGTTCATTTGGAAACTGAAAATATAAGTTTGCATGGATTACTAAAGGGCTTGACGAATTAATTGAATTATTTAAAAACAAATGGAAAAAGGAAAAAGGACTTGGATTTATACGCACTTATCAGAACCACCAGATGACTCAAAGCACTTTACAACCAAAGGCATACTTTTACGTGTGTTAACTGCTGTCTTGTAGGAAGCATGGCAGTCAATTTGCATGCTGCAAATGATCAAACCAGCAATGTGCCAATGACCAAAAACCAATGTGCTTTTGTGATGTTGATTGAGGGATAAATATTGGCCAGAACACCTGAAGAACTCTTTCTCTTCTTCAAAATTGTGTGACATATTTTATGTCCACGAGAGGGTAGATGGGGTGCTGGATTCTCCATTGTGAGTCTGCCTCACAACCGCTGTCAACAGGAACGGAGAATCAAAGTCGGGGCCTCGATTTAAAATCTCATCCGAACGATGGCACCACGGTGCAGCTTTCCTTCGGTACTGCACTATATGCCAACCTAGATTGCTGAATTCAAGCTCTAAACCCACAACCATGTGATTCAAAGGTGAGAATGTTATCAACTGTGCCATGGCTGACATGAGGTAGATCGCGTAATGCAGAAAGGGCAATATATTTGGATTTCCAAAATATATTTGACTGATGACTGAAATCAGAACATGTGGCGTCAACAGGTAAGTAACAGAATGGATATCAGACTGGCTAATAACTGAAAACACAGTGTGGGGATAACGGAACTGAAAACACAGTGTGGGGTTAAAGGAACTGAAAACACAGTGTGGGGTTAACGGAACTGAAAACACAGTGTGGGGTTAACGGTAGTTATTCAGATTGGTAAATAGTGAGAAGTCCTCTTCCACAAAGATGTGATAGGACAACTGTTGTTCAACATCAACATTAATGATATGGACTTGAGAGTTGGAAGTGTTGGAAGAACAATTTCAAAATTTGTGGACAAGATTAAATGGTAATGTGCAGATAATACAACAGAAGCATTCAACATATTCATGGAAGAAATTAATAAACTTGTAGAATCGGTGTGTAACAGGTAAATTAACTTTGGTATATATAAGTGTGAGGTTGTATATTTTGGTAGCAATAAGGAAGCCACAAACTCCTTGGAAAATAAGGGCCGAATCCTAGCCACATTCAGATGGGGTTGGAGACTGGATATGGAACAATATATGAACATAGGTTGACTCCAAAGCATTTCCGGCTCTTATCAATCATGCTGATGTGACCATCAATTCACTCGAAGACACGTGGAGAAGTATACAATGGTTTTAATCAGCTTAGAACTGAGCCTGCCTGTAACTGGTACAACACTGAAGGCGGCCCCGCAGGTCAGCAGCACTGATACTTCCTGTAAAAGGGGTGGGGGCGCTGAACATGGGAGGTTGGACGGGACATAGTGTGGGAGATGCAGTAGTGGGAGTGGTGTTGGAGCCTGCGGGCGCCAGGTCCCGGAGGGAGACGGTATCTTGCCGGCCATCGGGGTGTTCGACGTACACATAGTGTGGGTTGGAGTGCAGGAGCTGGACCCTCTCTACCAGGGGGTTGATCTAATGGCTCCGAACATGTTTTCGGAGGAGGACTGGACCCAGTGTCATCAGCCAGGGCGGAAGCGAGGCCCCTGAGGTAGCACCCCTAGGGAAAACAAACAAACGGTCATGAGGAGTCTGGTTTGTGGCCGTGCAAAGGAGGGACCTAATAGAGTGGAGCGCATCGGGGAGGACCTCCTGCCAGTGAGAAACTGGGAGATTCCTGGACCGCAGGGTCAGTAGGACGGTCTTCCAGACAGTTGAGTTCTCCCTCTCCACCTGCCCGTTTCCTCTGGGGTTATAACCGGTAGTCCTGCTCGAGGCGATGCCCTTACTGAGCAGGTACTGACGCAGTTCGTCGCTAATGAACGATGAGCCCCTGTCGCTGTGGGCATAACTGGGGAAACCAAACAGGGTGAAGACACTATGCAGGCTCTAATGACAGTGGGGGTGGTCATATCAGAGCAGGGGATGGCAAACGGGAAGCGGGAGAACTCACCTATGATGTTAAGGAAGTACGTGTTGCGGTTACTGGAGGGGAGGGGTCCTTTGAAATCGATACTGAGGCATTCAAAGGGCCGGGATGCCTTTACCAGGTGGGCCTTATCCGGTCGATAGAAGTGCGGTTTACACTCCGCACAGATTTGGCAGTCTTTGGTTATAGCTCTGACCTCCTCAGTGGAGTAGGGAAGGTTGCGGGCCTTGATGTAATGGGCGAGCCGGGTGACCCCCAGGTGGCAGAAGTCATCGCGGATAGCCCGTAGTCGGTCATCTTGCGCGCTGGCGCATGTGCCGCAGGACAGGGCATCTGGAGGCTCGTTGAGCTTCCCAGGACGATATACTATATCGTAGTTATAGGTGGAGAGTTTGATTCTCCACCTCAAGATCTTATCATTCTTGATCTTGCCCCGCTGCGTATTGTCAAACATGAAGGTAACCAATCGTTTGTCGGTGACGAGGGTAAACCTACTACAAGTGAGGTAGTGCCTCCAGTGCCGCATGGCTTCCACGATGGCTTGGGCTTATTTTTCGACCGAGGAGTGTCGACTTTCGGAGGTGGTGAGGGTGCGTGAAAAAAACGCTACCGATCTGCCTGCTTGGTTGAGGATAGTGCACCCTTAGATTTGCACCGAGTGTGACCCAGAGGTGAGGGATATGGTTTGTTGCGTCGGGAATATTGGGAGCGAGCAGTGTCTTACCATGTCCGAGTGAATGAAGCTCTCTGTGCTCCCAGAGTCGAAAAGGCAAGGTGTCTTGTACCCGTTAACCTGGACGGCCATCATGGAGCTCCGGAGGTGCTTAGGTCGCGACTGGTCCAGGGTGACCGCGCTGAGGTGTGGGTAGCCGGCGGCGTGATCAGAGGTGCTGGGGCAGCTCCGCAATGGCTGTCCGTGTAGGTCGTACGCGTCGAGTGGCGTAGCAGATGGCGGCCCCCATTGATCGAGCGTGGCGGGCAGTGAGGAATATGGCATCCAAGATGGCGGCCCCCATGGATCGCACGCGGCCGGCCGCGTGGGGGAGGATGGCCAAGATGGCGGCTCCCATGAGTCGCACATGTTATGCGGAGGCAGAGTCGGCAGACATGCTGCCACCTTGGGGGCCTGTGAGTCTGTGGATCGGGTCTGTGAGTTCGAGTTCTTAGACCTGGTCAGGCAGACCTTGGCGAAGTGTCCTTTTCGCCCGCAGCTGCTGCAGTTCACGATCTGCCTGCTTGGTTGAGGATGGCGGCGAGAGCGACCTCTGAGGCGTCACTCTCCACCTGGAAGGGGACGGACTCGTCCACCGCGCGTATAGCAGCTTTGGCGATGTCCGCCTTGATGCAGTTGAAGGCCTGGCAAGCCTCGGCTGCCAGTGGAAAGAGGGTGGCCTTAAATAGTGGGCGGGCTTTGTCCGCATACTGGGGGACCCACTGGGCGTAAGAGGAGAAAACTCCAAGGCACCTCTTCAGAGCCTTGGGACGGCGAAGGAGAGGGAGTTGTCGGAGAGGGCGCATACGGTCAGGGTCGGGCCCTAGGACCCCGTTTTCCACGACGTAGCCGAGGATGGCTCGTCTGGTTGTGCGGAAAACGCATTTCTCCTTGTTGTAGGCGAGGTTGAGTTTTTGGGCGGTTTGGAGAAATCGGTGGAGGTTGGCGTCGTGGTCCTGCTGATCATGACCGCAGATGGTGACATTGTCCAAGTACGGAAACGTGGCCCGCAGCCCGTACTGGTCCACCATTCGGTCCATTGCTCGTTGGAACACCAAAACCCCGTTCGTGACGCCAAAGGGGACCCAGAGGAAATGGAAAAGGCGGCCGTCTGCCTCAAACGCCGTGTAGTGGCGGTCCTCCGGGCAGATTGGAAGCTGGTGGTATGCAGACTTCAGATCCACCGTGGAGAACACGCAGTAGTGCGCGATCTGATTTACCATGTCTGCAATCCGGGGAAGGGGGTACGCATCGAGTTGCGTAAACCGGTTAATGTTCTGGGTGTAATCAACCACCATCTGGAATTTTTCCCGGGTCTTGACGACCACCACCTGAGCTCTCCAGGGGCTTTTGCTGGCCTCTATGACCCCCTCCCGCAAGAGACGCTGGACCTCGGACCTAATGAACGTCCTGTCCTGCATGCTATACCACCTGCTTCTGGTGGCTGTTGGCTTGCAATCGGCGGTGAGGTTTGCGAAGAGGGGGGGGGGGTCGTTTTCTAGGGTCGCGAGGCTGCATATGGTGAGTGGGGGCAGGGACCCCCCGAATTTAAAAGTTAGGCTCCTGAGGTTGCACTGGAAGTCGAGTCCCAAAAGGAAAGGAGCGCAGAGGTCTGGGAGCACATATAGTTGAAAATAAGCGTACTCAGCGCCCTGTATCGCTACGGTTGCAGTAGTGCATCCTTAGATTTGCACCGAGTGTGACCCAGAGGCAAGGGATATGGTTTGTTGCGTCGGGAATATTGGGAGCGAGCAGTGTCTTACCATGTCCGGGTGAATGAAGCTCTCTGTGCTCCCAGAGTCGAAAAGGCAAGGTGTCTTGTACCCGTTAACCTGGACGGCCATCATGGAGCTCCGGAGGTGCTTAGGTCGCGACTGGTCCAGGGTGACCGCGCTGAGGTGTGGGTAGCCGGCGGCGTGATCAGAGGTGCTGGGGCAGCTCCGCAATGGCTGTCCGTGTAGGTCGTACGCGTCGAGTGGCGTAGCAGATGGCGGCCCCCATTGATCGAGCGTGGCGGGCAGTGAGGAATATGGCATCCAAGATGGCGGCCCCCATGGATCGCACGCGGCCGGCCGCGTGGGGGAGGATGGCCAAGATGGCGGCTCCCATGAGTCGCACATGTTATGCGGAGGCGGAGTCGGCAGACATGCTGCCACCTTGGGGGCCTGTGAGTCTGTGGATCGGGTCTGTGAGTTCGAGTTCTTAGACCTGGTCAGGCAGACCTTGGCGAAGTGTCCTTTTCGCCCGCAGCTGCTGCAGTTCACGTGGTTGGCCGGGCAGTGCAGTCGGGGGTGTTGGGACTGGCCACAAAAGTAGCAAGGTAGCCCTCCATGATGGGCGGGCGGCCGCGCGGCACAGGACTAGGGTAATCTCGGGTCGGGGGCCCACGAGGGGGTCGCGTGATCGGCTGGGAACGCAGTAAGGCTCTGAAAAGCGGCTTCCAGAGAGGTAGCCAGTTTTACCGTGTCGTCCAGGTCCTGGGCTCCTTTTTTGAGCAGGCGCTGTTTCACATAGTTCGATCGGACCCCCGCCACGTAAACGCCTCGGACGGCGAGCTCCATGTGCTGAGTGGCTGTAACGGCCTGGTAGTTACAGTTGCGCGCGAGGGCTTTGAGGTCGCGTAGGTAATCATCTCGCGACTCCCCGGGGCGCTGGAGGCGAGTGGTGAAGACGTGTCGCGCGTATACCTCATTCACAGGCTGCACATAGAGGCGTTCGAGTAGTGCGAGGGCCTCTGTATAGGAAGCGGCTTCATCGAGCTGGACAGAAATGCGATGGCACACCCGTGCGTGGAGGAGGCTCAGCTTCTGTTCATCAGTGACGGATGGCGTAGACGACGCGGCGAGATTGACTTCGGGTCAATGTGAAAAAATTTATTTCGCCTCCGCGGCCTGTGGATCGAGTTCCAGTCTGTCAGGTTTGAGGGCTGATTCCATAGTAGTATTTTAAGCTGATTAAATTGATGCGACCATCAATTCACTTGAAGACACGTGGAGAAGTAAACCGTGGTTTTAATCAGCTTAGAACTGAGCCTGCCTGTGACCGGTACAACACTGAAGGGGGTGTCATGATATTCAGGTAAACATCATAGCACAAACATACATACATACTGATGGACAGATCAACGGACCAATCAACACACACACAACACCACAGCCAATCACAGGCAAGAGCATACACAGTACAAAACAGGGAACACGACACTTCCTGAGCATTCCAGCAGGAGACAGCTCAGGGCACAGAGCTCATAGCAAGCCACTCAGACATCCACCATGCGCTGAGTGCCACTACAAGATAGTATTAGGAATAGGTCCACAGATTCTAGGGTTATGGTCGAACCTCAGTAACCAGCTTACCACTGTAAATAAATGTTTGTAATAAAACCGAGTTGTACCATTCGCAACCGTGTTGATTCGTCTGTGTAGCAGAGTACCCAACACATCAGGCGGCCCTGCAGGTCAGCAGCTCTTATACTTCCTGTAAAGGGGGTGGAACCATGGGCGGAGCCCATACATGCCCCAACATATCCCCTGTGGGTGAAGCCACACAATGGCCCATAGGTAGAGCCCACAGGGTTAATAACATAACACAGTGCACTGGTGAATTATCAGTAATTATACATTCACCACACATGCCAAAGTTGGAGTCCAGACAGCAGCAACTTACAATTAAGGAACCAATTGGAAATTGGAATGGAAAGCTTCCAACACCGCCAGGATCGTCCCTGCATCAGCCCTGCAACAAGCTAGGGGCATCAATACCTCCGTTCAAACCATCCTGAAAAGATGAGAAGACCACAGCATGGCCATAAGCTCTCCTATGGAGGGGTCTCCCCTCAACAATGACCACCTAACAGTAGTAGCCATTCTTTATCTTTAAATTTTCTGAAGGCTTCAGAGCTTCACTCTGAGGCACTCTCATCGTCCCCTACCTGCCCCAGTAGAACCCACCACTCCTAGTGGGATTTTCAGCCATCAAAGGGCTTCAGGCCTTCTGGGACCTGCCTGCCATCCTTAATTGAGTGCCAAAATGTGGAGGTGCAGATTAATTGGTGACTGCCATTGATTGTGCTGTCATGCTCAACTACCCTATTCCACCCTCCTAGGGTCTGTGTTACATCAACACAGGAAGATGGGCCTGCGTCAGGACTGTCAGCGGGTCAATATACAAGACAGGAGAGTGATCACTTGCTGTGAGGGAAGCTCTGGCACTCAGTTTATGCCAAAGTCTGACTCCTGCCTTTCTACAGAGTGTTCACATCCATCCTACGAATGGGGTCTGTTTCGGGGGCATTTGATCTTGGACCACTGTGTCTGGGGGGGGGGCTTGAGGAGCAGAGGGAAACGGTGGCGGGACGGGGGGTGGTTCAGGCAGGCCCACTGTGAAGATTAACATGGCAGAGGCTTCACATGCATCAGGTGTAACATGTTTTAATAGTGAACATTGGACATTTTCATTCCCCCTGGCCACAGATTGTGCCCCCTCCCCACCCCAGTGCCCACTCAATATTCTTTATCTTACATGATCTACTGCTACATCTAGGTGTGTCCCCAGGATGCACATAAGACGTGGAAGCAGCTGCTGTATTTTGCTCCCTGTGGCCTTTGATGCCCACTGCGGACGTTCTCTGGAGGGCCTGGAGTTGGGAGCGGGGACCTGACCAACTTACCGATGTCGCTGTCATTGCCGTACCACACTTTTCTGCCCGCTGCCCTTGAGAGATGCCGGTATCAGGATGGGGGATTCGGAAGAACTGGAGAGCAACGTTGCCTCCTTGGTGGCAGCCCCAGGGTTGGCCTCCAGTGCTTCGTCCTCCATGACGTTACTTGTAGGGCCCTGGGGGTCTCCGTGGGATGGAGGGGCAGCTGAGTGAGATCTAGAGACCTTTGGTCATCTGGTTCTCCCAGTCCTGGTGCCTCCCTCGGCGATGCTTCTCAGTGACTGTGCCACGCTCTGCAGTGCCCCGGCAATGCCCACCTGCATCTGGCACACATCCCGCAGCGACTGGGACATGATGCCGTGGCCCTCAGCCATGGTCGTCACAGACTGATCCATGCCTTGGGTACCACTATTCAAGACGCTGAGGTCATGCTCCAGGCTTTCCGTTGCTGTTGCCACCCTAGCAATCTTGGCTTCGGTGTCACGCTGTGCCTGCACCCTAAGCCTTTGAGACGCCTCCAATCGGCTATGCACTCTCTGGAATATCAATGACACCCTCTCCTGAATCTCACGGCCATGCCCTAGCACCTGCACCAGCTCTGGGATAACCATGTCCAGAGGCTCAGCATCTGACTGAGACTCAACAGAGTCCTGGGATCCAGCAGAATTCCGATTGCTGACTCACTTGGATGTTCCTGCCTCCACCTGATGTACATCAACAACTGTGTGGTGCTCACCAGATTGCACTCCAGAAACCGGTCCACTAATGTCGCCCATCGAGGTGTGTGTCTCTACACTGGTGGAAGGTGCGGAAGATAGCTGTAACGGCTTGTCGGTTGTCTCCTCGGAGCTCTCCTCCGAGGTGGTCTCTTGGGTGGTGGTTGGTGGGGGGGGGGGGGGGGGGGGGAGGAGGAGGAGGAGGAAACGTCGACGACTACAGATGGCCTGGCTCTGCAAGATGGAGATCTGGCGAGACAATGGACATGGGGTCAGTGAGAGGGAAGAATCGTTTTGTCTGACATGAACAACTCACTTGAGACAGGTCATCTGGGTGAAGGGGCAGCAGATCCTCACCTCTGCAGCACACACCAACCTCGCTGTCAGTGTCTGTTCTCTCCCCAGTCAACCTCACAATCTTCAGGGCCAATTCCTCATCGGGGGTGAGGACTTGGTTCTCTTGTACTCTTAGACCCACCTTGGCCCTTTCCCACCTTTTATGGGCTACCTTCTCCTGCGGGGACAAAGAGAGGTCTTTGAGAATGGGGGCACGGTTTGGGAATTTGAGAGGTGGCAGGGGGAACTGATGCCAGGAGAGAGATGGTAACATACCCTTGCAGCTCAGTGGAGGTCATTGTTCTTCTGTCAACATTGCAAGGTGGTCCGCCTTGTCATGGTGTCCGCACTGACAGCCACTGCCACTGACTCCATGGCAGTATTGTGACCCTGTTGCTGGTCCTCTAACCCCCTCAGGGGACCAGGATGTCCCGTTTCACAGCCACAATGTTGAGAAGCATTGTGAGGTTGACATCGCCCAAGCGAGGAGCAAGTCTGCAAGCTGCCATGCTTGACTGGAGTGAATGGTGAGGAAGCTCCTCCTTGTTAGCGGTGAGATACTGAAGCACGAGTCTGGCGAATCAGCCTTTCATGGCGAGAAGCTCGTGGGTGCTCATTTCAGGCACTAAGTGCCGTTTATTACGGGCCGCAATATCGTTAACACGGCTGTTGAGGAATACCCCGCAAAACACGTCCAAAATGACACTTAGAAATGTTTCTGTTGACTCGCTTCCCAGATAGAAATCGCACAGCGATTTATATTAGTTGTTTATATTAGTTGAACTCACACCATGGAAACATTTTTATTGGTCCTACTTTTTTGTTGCTCTCAATAAATGTGCATTTTTCTTTAAATACCTCTACAATTAAGTCTTCAACTTCTCATGGGCTTGGCTCATACCATATACTCTAAAGCACGGTTAAAGGAAACTGTGACCAAGTCCACTTTTATGTCAATTTTAGCAAGTAACTTTTTTATAATATACAATTCAAGAGGAAAATAAATCTATGCCAAATTTTGTATGAAATATATTTGATTAAATAAGATGCACAAAAAACCTTTAGCTCAATATATTAGATTTTTCATAATGAAAGCAAATTCAGCCAAGGGCTCAAGGGAGGTTAATAAAGTTTCCAGAACGCGTAATAGAACAGAAAGTATAGAAAGAGGCAGGGATCCAACTTTAGGCACAACCAAAAAGGGGACAACAATGAGAGGGGGGGTGGTCAATGCAGGACTGAGGGTGTTGTACCTAAATGTGCACAGTATATGAAACAAGGTGAATGAGCTTGTTGCGCACATTGAAATTGGCGGGTACGATGTGGGCATCACAGAGACGTGGCTACGAGGAGATCAACTGTTTGGAACTTACCTTGCACAGCAATGATATTTTTATATGATTATGCAATACACACAAAATTCATCAGGATTTTATCTGATAATAGGGGCAGGTATAGTTGAATTCTATATGCGATGCATGACAAAAAAGCCACGTGACTAAACCTTTTTAAAGGAAATTATTTTTTGAAGAACATTCTGCCAAATTCCAGAGAAAATAGTTTCCATTGCAACAATCAAGAAATGTAGGTTTTCTGCTTCAAACCAGCAAGACTCAGAAGCTAAATGTTTTTATTAATCAGCCTTGTTGAGTAGTTTATTTACAGCGCTGATTTTCTCTGTGCATAATTATAGCACTGACCACATGTCGAAGGTCTACAACTGGGGGATGCAGAAGAGGGTGCATGACCTTTCTAATCAGCAGCATAATAGATGGATAGTAATTACTTCTAAATGGCCCACATTGGCACAGGACTATTTTGCAGCTGGTGCTCAATGTCTTTCATTTTCTTGTGTTATAGAATATGCTAATTAACTGCTGCATCCACTTTTCGTGATCAATTACTGCTTTGTAGAATATCACTAGTAAATCAATTAGAAAATGATTTGTAGTAATAAATTATATACATATAGTAGTTTCTGTTCTGTGTGATTCAAAATCTGTGTTCAAAGTATGATGTTAGTATAATTAGAGAAACTAGAATGTATCTATGCTGTAACACAAAGATCAATTTATGTAAACATACTATTAACCAAAACATATTGATTTATTAAGCAGTGTTTCAATATTTTAATTCGGGAAGGATTATATTGCTTGGGTTAACTTATGAATCGATTTGAAAAAGATGAGACTAAATAGCGTGAAGTTAATTTTTCTTAAAAAATTAAGTTCTACAATTTCATTTTGATCGGATATTACAGGTGGCAGAGCCTTTCAATCTAGAATTACAATATTTTAAACTTTTTTATACCTTTTATTTTTAGGAATAAATTCAACTTCAGCAAATGAAGAAATTTCATGAATACCATGTTTATTAGTGAAACGTTCAGGACTCAGATAAATTTTCACGTTGAGCTCTGTACCACTTAAACAAAGCATTCTATTATTAGGAGCTTTCAAACATTCCAATTTATATTGCATAATTGATTTATTTTTATTTATCCACTCAAGGGATAAGGGCATTGCTGACAGCATTTATTGTCCATCCTTAAGAGAAGATGCTGGTGAGCCACCTCCTTCAAACATTGCAGATCATGTGGTGTAGGTACACCCCACAGTGGTATTAGTGAGGGATTTCCAAGGTTTTGGCACAGCGACAGTGAAGGAATAGCGATATAGTTCCAACTCAGGATGGTGAGTAGCTTGGAGGACAATTTGCACGTGGTGGTGTTCACATGCATCTGCTGCCCTTATCCTTCAAGATGATGATGGTCTCAGGTTCGGAAGATGCTGGTATTGTGAGTTTCTGCAGTCGATCTTGTAGATGGTACACACTGTTGGCACTATGCACCGGTGGTTTGGGGAATTAATGTTTAATGGGGGATGCGGGCTACTTTCGCCTGGATGGAGTTGAGTCGATTGAGTGTCATTGGAGCTGCACTCACCCAGGCAAGTGGATGGTATTCTATCACACTCCAGCCTTGCATCTTGTAGATGATGGACAGGCTTTGGAGAGTCAAGTGGTAAGTTACGCTCTGCACTGATTTACTCTTGTAGCTGCAGTATTTGTATAGCTGGTACAGTTCAGTTTCTGGTTAATAGTAACCCCCACTCCCCCAAGATGTTGATAGTGGGAGACTCAGTGATGTTAATGTAATTGAATGTCATGGGGAAATAGTGAGAATCTGTTATAATGGAAATAGTCATTGCCTAGCCCTTGGGTGATGAGAAAGCTACTTGCCTCTTGTCACCCAAGCCAGAATATTGTCTAGGGCTTGCTGCATAAAGACATGGACTGCTTCAGTATCTGGGCAGTCACATATAGCGAACATTGTGTAAACACTATGTAAGCATCCACGAACATCCCCACTTCTGACTTTATGATGAAGGGAAGTTTATGGAGAAAGCAGCTGAGGATGGTTCGGTTTTGGACACTACCCTGAGGAACTCTAGCAGCAATTTCCCAGGACTGAGATGAGTGACGTACAACAACCACAACCACCTTTCACTAATGTGACTCCAATCTGTGGAGAGTTTTCGCCTTCAATTCTCATTGACTCAGTTTTGTTAGGGCTCCTTGAAGCCACACTCATTCAAATGCTGCCTTGATATAAAAGGCAGTCACTCTCACCTCACCTGAGTTCAGCTCTTTTGCCAATGTGTGGACCAAGGCTGTACTGAGATAAGGAGCTGTGGGAGAACCAAAACTGAGTGTCAATGAGCAGGTTATATCTGAGTAAGTGCTATTTGATAGCACTTTCCATGACACCTTCCATCACTTTGCTGATGATCGGCAGTAGACTGATCTGGCTGAGTTAGATTTGTTCTGCCTTTTGTGTACATGACATACAGAGACAATTTTCCACATTACTGTTGTACCTATATTGGAATAATTTGGCTAAGGGCACAGCTAGTTCTGGAGCACAAGTCTTCAGTACTATTGCCGCAATGTTGTTGTGGCCCATAGCTTTTGCAGTATGCAGCACCTTCAGCCATTTCCCGATATCACGCGAAGTGAATCAAATTGGTTAAGACTGGCATCTATGATGCTGGAGACCTCAGGGGGAGACAAAGGTGAATATTTATTGCAAATGCTTCAGCTTTCTATTTTACACTGAGGTTCTGGGCTACCTCATCACCGAGAAGAGGAGAGGTGAAAATGGATCATCCACTTGGTACTTCTGGCTGAAGATAGTTGCAAATGCTTCAGCCTGTGTTTTGCATCAAAGTGCTAGGCCCCCCCATCATTGGGGATGGGGATAATTGTGGCGCCTCCTCCTATGGTTGGTTGTTTAATTGTCCACTACCATAGATGATTTAGAGTTGGGGACCAAGTGCAATGTGTCCACTTTTGCAAACGACACTAAGATGAGTGGTAAAACAAAAAGTGCAGAGGATACCGAAAGTCTGCAGAGGGATTTGGATAGGTTAAGTGAATGGGCTAGGGTCTGGCAGATGGAATACAATGTTGACAAATGTGTGGTTATCCATTTTTGTAAGATTAACAGCAAAAGGGATTATTAATTAAATGATAAAATATTAAAACATGCTGCTGTGCAGCGAGGCCTGGGTGTGCTAGTGCATGAGTCGCAAAAAGTTGGTTTACAGGTGCAACAGGTGATTAAGAAGGCAAATGGAGTTTTGTCCTTCATTGCTAGAGGGATGGAGTTTAAGACTAGGGAGGTTATGCTGCAATCGTATAAGGTGTTAGTGAGGCCACACCTGGAGTATTGTGTTCAGTTTTGGTCTCCTTACCTGAGAAAGGACATACTGGCGCTGGAGGGTGTGCAGAGGAGATTCACTAGGTTAATCCCAGAGCTGAAGGGGTTATATTACGAGGAGAGGTTGAGTAGACTGGGACTGTACTTGTTGGAATTTAGAAGGATGCGAGGGGATCTTATAAAAACATAAAAAATTCTGAAGGGAATAGATAGGATAGATGCGGGCAGGTTGTTTCCACTGGCAGGTGAATGCAGAACTAGGGGGCATAGCCTCAAAATAAGGGGAAGTAGATTTAGGACTGAGCTTAGGAGAAACTTCTTCACCCAAAGGGTTGTGAATTTATGGAATTCCTTGCCCAGTGAAGTAGTTGAAGCTCCTTCATTAAATGTTTTTAAGATAAAGATAGATAGTTTTTTGAAGAATAAAGGGATTAAGGGTTATGGTGTTCGGGCCGGAAAGTAGAGCTGAGTCCACAAAAGATCAGCCATGATCTCATTGAATGGCGGAGCAGGCTCGAGGGGCCAGATGGCCTACTCCTGCTCCTAGTTCTTATGACAGGATGTGGCAGGTCTGCAGAGCTTAGATCTGATCCATGGGTTGTGGGATCACCTGCTCGTTCTACTGTTTGGCATGCGAGGAGCCCTATGTTTTAGCTTCACAAGGTATGCTGCTGCTACTATTGTCATGCCCTCCACTCTTCACTGAACCAGCCTTCATCCCTCAGCTTGATGGTAATCAAATTGTGGTTGAATACAATTCTGCTGCTCCTGAAGGCCCATAGCATTTCATGGATTCTCAATTTTGAGTAACTAGATCTGTTTAAAATCTATCCCATTTAGCACGATGGTAGTGCCACACAACTCGATGGAGGATATCCTCAATGTGAATGTGGGACTTCATCTCGACAAGGACTGAACAGTGCTCACTCCTACCGATACTTTCATGGACATGTGCATCTGCGACAGGTATATTGGTGAGGACAAGGTCAAGTAGCTTTTTTTCCCCTTAAATGCAGGCCTACCCTTCGGGATTTGGCTAAATGCATAATTCACTTAGACACATAGGAAATGATCATAGTTCTTGATTGTAAATGACATATATAGTTATATCTCCTTTTCAATCTGCCCGGCTTCTCCAGCAGGAAATCATTTGAGCTGGAAAACATTTCTATGGGGTTCCATCAATTTCCCATTCAATTACAGAAGATCACGAACACATTACAGAAATGCAAGTACCATAATTTATAATGCATATAAAACAAGTGCCTGATATAGTCATATTCACAGAATCATACCGTACAATATCCCAGAAAGCACCATCTATGTCCTGTCCCATTGGCAGCAGAGACCCAATAGAGATGATAACAGAGTGGCATACAGTCAGGAGGGAGTTGCCTTGGGAGCCCTCAACATTTTATTCATGGGGTCAAGAGTCAGAGTCAAAAAGTATCATTACAGAAAATGAAAGCACGGTGGCACAGTGGTTAGCACAGCTGCCTCACAACTCTGGGGACCTGGGTTCAATTCCGGCCTCGGGTGACTGTCTGTGTGGTGTTTGCACTTTCTCCCTGTGTCTGCGTGGGTTTTCTCCAGTTGCTCCGGTTTCCTCCCACATCTAAAGATGTGCACAGTAAAAAGTCTTACAACACCAGGTTAAAGTCCAATAGGTTTGTTTCAAATCACTAGCTTTCGGAGCACTGCTCCTTCCTCAAGATTCACCTGAGGAAGGAGCAGTGAAACAAACCTGTTGGATTTTAACCTGATGTTGTAAGACTTCTTACTGTGCTCACCCCAGTCCAACGCCGGCATCTCCACATCATGGCTACTAAAGATGTGCAGGTTAGGTGGATTGGCTATGCTAAATTGCCTCTTAGTGTCCAAAAGGTTGTGTGGGGTTACTGGGTTATGCGGATAGGATGGAGGCGCGGTCTGAAGTCAGGTGCTCTTTCCAAGGGCCAGTGTAGGCTCGATGGGCTGAATGGCCTCCTTCTGCACTGTGTGATCTATGATCTAAACTGGATTCAAATTTAGTTTGCAGATTTATTGTGGTTTGTAAACTAAATCATTTTTACCTCATGACAGTTCTTGCTGATGTGGTACACAAAACTATTACAGTTTGCAATTGTTACAAAAATATAAATAGATAAATGCAACAGAAATTATATTAAACTAACAAAGCAAGAATAGCTTGAAAGAATAAATCAAACAAAGTGGTACTTTTAGACAATGCTTCAGTGAAATAGAGCTTTTATTCTGTCAAATATGTTTTTTCTAGATGCTGGTAAATCCTGTCATTTGATAATACTAAAATATTTTTCAAATTCAGAGAGACAATTGGTCAAATATAAACGATGGCAGTAGCAGTGTGACATTCAATTGATCTGATATTATTCTATGTTAAAGGCTTTTTATCCACAGCTCCAATGAATCCATACCCCCTCTCCTTTTTCCTTCTCTAATGCACTATTTCTAGCTAAAAGCAACTAACCACTTTGAAATAACCGAGATTGTCCTTGCTTATGGGAAAACACCATATCATTATCTTGTTGCACTTGTTTTTTTTAAAGTAAACTAAACAAAGAGATGTGGGAGTAGAAATTGATTTACGCTATAGTCATTTTTCAGGCTTAAACGTGCACAAGTGGAAGAACCATGACAAACTGCATTTGTGTTCAGGCTAAATTCCTCAAACTCATTTTTTAGATATCACGGGCAGCTGCCTAAAGCAGGCATAATTTAGTTAGGGGCCTAACACAACGACTTTTATGGGAAATTTTGAATGAGCGGATCAGGTGCCTACCCTGCTCAGAATTCTTCAGTGGCTGCTCTGGCTGTCAACAAACGGCAAATTATTTTTAAATCTCGTTTCTTTAAAAAAAAACAGGGTTGCACCTCTAACTTCACAAAATTGAGATCATGCACAAAGCCCTCCCCTTCCCAGATTGTCCATTCTTATCCTCTTTCTAGGATGCTATAGACGAGGCAAGTGGTCGGACATTCGTCATCTTCAATGCCTGTGGAGGTGTGGCATTCAGCTGCAGCTCATTCATAAATTATTAATGAACCCAAGGTCCAATTTTCCATATGGTGCATAGTTCTATTAAGTTTTGCTTCTTAATTAACTGTTGCTTAATGTTTGCATATATGTTTATCTTAAATCAATACACAGAGGACACATTATGAAAGCCCATGGGTTATGAGTTATGTCCCACAAGTTGTTGATGCTATTATTCATGAATGATGTGCAAGTGAATTATAATTAGCATAATGAGTGTAAAATAAATCATAACCTCTGGATCTTACAATTTATTCCTTTAAACCATACATTAAAATTTAATTAGGTAAAGGGTTTCTTCAAAGATAGCATTAATGGTGGAATGCATTTCTTTGTAATTTAAGGAATAGACAGGAACAAAAGAAGCCTAATGTTGGAGGCAGGTTAAGAATATTCATGATTTTGAACAATCCCCAAGTGTATTTACAGAGAAAAGAAACAAAGATCTCCTGTAAACACCTCTCTACGGTCCAAGAACATGCCAGTTCTACAGCACTTTTCCTCTAATCTTTTATTTAAATATTTCCAGTCCTGCTTTTCCCCCTTTCACAGCATTCAAATGACCCGAACCCAAGTAATAAATGATGGCCTTTGCAACTGTGACCATGGTGCATTATCTCATTACCATTGTACAGCTTTCAGTATGCATGACTGCTATAACCCCCACGAACATCACAGTAGAAGGACAATCCAATTCCCCGTGACCTCTATGGAATATAACTTCCCCAGTAATGAGGGCAAGGCTTCTCCTTAACTAGGGGAATCCTAACTTATATATAAACCCCAACCTGGGTGCAGGTCAGGGAGGTGGACTCTTCGGGAGTGGAGACTTATTGTATATCGAATAAACATTGTTATTGTTTTCTACCTGCTGGTTCATGCAACCTACTTTGGCAATTCTGCACTGGCGATGAGGATGGGATGGCTGGGCCGTCCTTGGTCCTGCCTTCACATAGACTTTGTGGGACCATTCCAGGGGGCAATGCTCCTCATCGTCATGGACATCCACTCGAAGTGGATGGAAGTACACTTAATGCAGTTGACGACCGCTCGGATCACCATCAAGTGGCTGCGACAGTCATTCAGCATGTACGGAATACCTGAAGTGCTAGTTTCAGATAACGGAATGGCTTTCGCAGGTGCGGAGTTTAAGGCATTCATGGCCATGAACGGAATTCACCACGTGAGTACTGCCCCACATCACCCAACATCAAATGGATTACTGGAGTCGGCAGTCCAGACCTTTAAGCTAGGCATGAAGAAACAGACCACTGGTTCCTGGGAGCCTCGACTGGCACATTTCTTATTTTACTACCAAATGTCGCCACAGGCCATGGCATGGGTCATTCTGGCCGAATTGCAGATGGGTTGCTGCCTCTACACCCGGTTAAGTTGGGTCATCCCAAACATTGGAGGAAAGATCCACCGTGGCCAGGACAGGTCTAAGGCGGTTGCAGGCCAGCGTACGCCTTTGCGCACGTTCGCCCTTGGGGTATGGTGCACATCCGAAACTTTTGTGAAGGAGCCACATGGACTCCGGGTATTGTGTTGGCACAAATAGGGCCAGTCTTATTTTGCATGCGGGCACAGGGACGCAAGTCTAAACGGCAAGTGGACCATCTCCGTAGCCGTGTTCCCGACACACCTGAGCTGGCTCCTGAGCCCCCGATCTGGGCACGTCCACCGCCAATGTGTTGCCACCTCAGCTGCCATTATCATCTTTGCCGCTGGTTATTCCAGCGAAGAAAGACCGAACTCCGACATAGTGGTGCCACTGAGTCACTCTTGGTGATGGGCATTAAAGAGTATGTGCATCGAGTATATTATGTACCCTTGTTACCCTCAGTACTTCTTCCAAGTGGTGATCATAGAATCATAGAATCGGACTTCCGGGTGTGGCTATGCAGAGCTAAGTCGCATATTCGGCAGCTCCCGCTTGGAACGGACTATTGGGCTCTTTACAGGGCCCCCAACGGAATTGTTTCGACATTTCCCGGTGTGGAAGAAGACTGCAACATTCCCCCGACAGTGTCCCCCAGGAATGGTATGTCTCTTGGTTACCAAACCCGACAGAAACAGTAACAGATTTGGCTGGAGCTGCAGGAAAGACAAAAGCCTCTTCCAGCATGCAGGCGGGAGAAGGGCAAGCTTAAAGGCTTCAAGCTGACTTGAGGGCCTTTATTAAAGGTGAATTCTAGCAGCAGAGGGAACAACTGTGAAAAGATCTCACCAAGGCCATTGAAGAAGCGGGGACGAGGCTTCCGGTGGCGGCCATGGAGGAGTAAGTCGCGCATTCGGCAGCTCCCGTCTGGAACGGACTCTCAGACCTTTTTCAGGAGTTTGCACAGACTTTTTGGGGCAGATTTGTGAAGCGAACACTGCCAAAAGGATTCCCTCTTGAGACTCCCGATTGCGGCTATGCGGAGCTAAGCCGCACATTCGGCAGCTCACGCAAAAACGGACTTTTGGGCTCTTTTCAGGGCCCCCAACGGCACTTTTCCAACGTTTCCCGGTGTGGGAAGGAGTTAACAACAGCTCCCGGGTGACAAAAAAGGTGGTGGTGGACCCGAAGAAGGGAGGGAAGAAGGACAAAATGGCGGCGGGCGGAGACCAGGCAGCGTGGAGGCAGTGGGCGGAGGAGCAACAGGAGGGTATCCAGCGCTGCCTCAGAGAGATTAAAGCGGACCTGCTAGAGCCGATGAAGGCTTCTATTGATGAGCTGCTGGAGACACAGATGGCCCAGGGGGTGGCAATCCGAGAGACTCGACAAAAGATCTCTGACAATGAGGACGAGATCTTAGGCCTGGCGGTAAAGGTGGAGGCGCACGTGGCGCTCCACAAGAAATGGTAGGAGCGGTTCGAGGAGATGGAGAATCGGTCGAGGCGGAAGAATCTGCGGATTCTGGGCCTCCCGGAGGGGCTGGATGGGCCGGACGTGGGGGCCTATGTGGTCACCATGTTGAACTTGCAGATGGGAGCGGGGTCCTTCCAGGGGCCCCTGGAGCTGTAAGGGGCCCATAGAGTGTTGGCGAGGAGGCCCAAGGCTAACGAGCCTCTGCGGGCGGTGCTGGTGCGGTTCCATCGGTCGTCGATCGGGAATGTGTGCTCAGGTGGGCCAAGAAGGAGAGGAGCAGCAGGTGGGAGAACGCAGAGGTTCGAATATACCAGGACTGGAGTGCGGAGGTGGCGAAGAGGAGGGCCGGGTACAATCGAGTGAAGGCGGTGTGCACAGGAAGGGGGTGAAGTTTGGCATGTTGCAGCCGGTGCGACTGTGGGTTATCTACAAGGACCGGCACCATTATTTTGAGTCTCCGGAGGAGGCGTGGGCCTTTGTTCAGGCCGAGAAGCTGGACACAGACTGAGGGTCGGGATGGGCGATTGGGGACTGCAGTGGATATGTTATGCCTATTTTTTGCTCGGGGTGGGGGGGGGCCTGTGCATTGTTTTGGGGTTTTTTTTATCTGTGATTTTCTCTTTCCGGTTGGGGAGGGTGGAAGGGGCGGGTTGCGCACTCTTTTGGTTTGTGGCGGGGCCTGGTAGGTGGAGAGCGCGGGCTTTTTTTCCCGCGCTGAAGACTGGGGGCGGGGCGGGGAAGCGGGGATTGTTTCCCGCGCTTAGAACGGAGGAGGGAGGGGGAGAGCCTGTGGATGGGGAGCGGGAGAGGAAGGTGTGCCACACAATGGGAGGAGTCGAAGAGGAGGCGGGAGTGGCCGGGGTCAGCAGGAGTCAGCTGACTTGCGGAAGTGCAATGGAGGGAGTAAACCAGCTAGGATGTGACCTAGCCGGGGGGGGGTGGGGGGGGGGAATCGAGTTGCTGCTGCTAAAGTCAAGGAGGAGCTGGAGCGAGTTGGGGGGTTCGAGACGGGGGTATGCCGCTGTAGGGAACGGGCCGGGTGTGGGGTTCGGGCGCGTGGCTGGCTGAGGAGGGGGGTCATGGCTAGTCGGCGGGGGAGGGGGGCGGGTAGCCCCCTGATCCGGCTGACAACCTGGAATGTAAGGTGACTGAGTGGGCCGGTTAAGCGGGCCCGCGTGTTCGCGCACCTGAAGGGGCTCAAGGCGGATGTGGTTATGCTCCAGGAACACACCTGAAGGTGGCAGACCAGGTATGACTAAGGAAAGGGTGGGTAGTTGTTTCACTCGGGGCTAGATGCCAAAAATCGAGGGGTGGTGATCTTGGTGGGAAAGAAGGTGTCATTCGAGGCGTCGAGCATTGTGGCAGATAATGGCGGTAGGTACATAATGGTAAGTGGTAAGTTGCAGGGAGAGAGGGTGGTACTGGTCAATGTGTATGCTCCGAACTGGGACGATGCGGGTTTTATGCGGCGTATGTTGGGTCGGATCCCAGACTTGGAAGTGGGGGGCCTGATAATGGGGGGAGACTTTAACACGGTGTTGGATCCGGCACTGGATCGCTCCAGGTCTAGGACGGGTAGGAAGCCGGCGGCAGCTAGACTGCTGAGGGGATTTATGGACCAAATGGGAGGGGTGGACCCTTGGAGATTTGCAAGGCCGGGGGCCAGGGAATTTCCATTCTTCTCACATGTCCATAAGGCTTATTCTCGAGTCGTCTTTTTCATTTTGAGTAGGCGCTGATAGCGAGAGTAGAGGATACCGAGTATTCGGCAATAGCCATTTCGGACCACGCCCCGCATTGGGTGGACTTGGAGATGGGGAGGAGAGGGACCAGCGCCCGCTGTGGCGCTTGGAGGTGGGGCTGTTGGCGGACGAGGCGGTGAGCGAGCGGGTCCGAGGAAGTATAGAGAGGTACTTTGAGACCAATGACAACGGGGAGGTCCGAGTGGGGATGGTATGGGAGGCACTGAAGGCGGTGGTGAGGGGAGAGCTGATCTCCATTAGGGCCCACAAGGAGCGGAGGGAGCGGGGGGAGAGGGAGAGGCTGGTGGGGGAGATGGTGAGGGTAGATAGGAGGTATGCGGAAGAGCCTGAGGAAGGATTGTTGAGGAAGAGGCGCAGTCTCCAGGCCGAATTCGACCTGGTGACCACCAGGAAGGCGAAGGTGCAGTGGAGGAAGGCCCAGGGGGCAGTCTACGAGTATGGGGAAAAGGCAAGCCGGATGCTGGCGCATCAGCTTCGGAAGCGGGACGCAGCTAGGGAGATCGGGGGAGTTAAGGACAGGGGAGGGAGCATGGTGCGGAGTGGGGTTGGCATCAATGGGGTTGTCAGGGACTTCTACGAGGAATTGTACCAATCCGAGCCCCCACGGGAGGAGGGAGGGATGGGCCGTTTCCTGGACCAATTGAGGTTTCCAAGGGTGGAAGAGGGACTGGTGGTGGGAATGGGGGCCCCGATTGGGCTGGAGGAGCTGATCAAAGGGATAGGAAGCATGCAAGCGGGGAATGCACCGGGGCCGGACGGTTTCCCGGTCGAGTTCTATAAAAAATATATGGGCCTGTTGGGCCTGTTAGTTAGGACCTTTAATGAGGCAAGGGAGGGGGGGCTTTACCCCCGACGATGTCCCGGGCACTGATCTCCTTGATCCTGAAGCGGGACAAGGATCCCCTGCAATGTGGGTCTTACAGACCGATTTCCTTGCTAAATGTAGATGCCAAGGTGCCGGCGAAGGTCTTAGCCACGAGGATTGAGTGCCGCAGATCATCCATGAAGACCAGACGGGGTTTGTGAAGGGGAGACAGTTAAACGCAAATGTGCGGAGGCTTTTGAACGTTATCATGATGCCGGCGAGGGAGGGGGAGGCGGAGATAGAGGTGGCGATGGACGCTGAGAAAGCCTTCGATAGGGTAGAGTGGGGGCACCTGTGGGAGGTGCTGAAGAGGTTCGGGTTTGGGGAAGGGTTTGCCAGGTGGGTTAGGCTGTTGTATGAGGTCCCGATGGCGAGTGTGGCCACAAATAGGAGGAGGTCCAAGTACTTTCGGTTGCACCGAGGGACGAGACAGGGGTGTCCCCTGTCCCCCCTGCTCTTCGCACTGGCGATTGAACTCCTGGCTATGGCACTGAGAGAGTCGAGGAACTGGAGGGGGTTGGTGGGGGGGGGGGAGGAGCATAGGGTGTCGCTTTATGCGGACGACCTGCTGCTGTATGTGGCGGGCACGGTGGGAGGAATGCCAGAGGTAATGAGGGGCGAAATTCTCCGTTATCGGCGGAAACTCCGCCGATCGGCGCAAAATTATCGGCGGAAACTCCGCCGATCGGCGCAAAAAACGGCGCAAATCCCACTTGCGTCACGTCATAAAAATGGGCCGATAGTCTGCGGCCCGAAATGGGCTAGCAGCGACGTAACGGGATCCGCGCTTGCGCAGTGGTTCACGCCGTGCAGCGTCATACGCGCTGCACGGCGTGACGGCTCATAAGGCCGCGCAGCTCCCCCCCACCCGACCGGAAACAGCCCGACCGCAACACCCCGACTTGATGGCTGGCCGTCGCTCAGCCCCGAGGTTCGAGTCACGCGATGTGAAGGCGCTCCTGGATGCGGTGGAGCAGAGGAGGGACGCCCTGTATCCCGGGCACGGCCGCAGAGTTGCCCCACGCCACAGCCGGCGTCTGTGGAGGGAGGTGGCAGAGGCCGTCACCGCTGTGGCCCTAACACCACGGACAGGCACCCAGTGCCACCAAGAAGGTGAACGACCTCGTCAGAGCAGGCAGGGTGAGCCTCCCCAAATCCCCCCCTCCCCCATATCCCCCCCTCCCCCATATCCCCCCCTCCCCATATCCCCCCCTCCCCCATATCCCCCCCCTCCCCCCATATCCTCCCCCTCCCCATATCCCCCCCATATCCTCCCCCTCCCCCATATCCCCCCCTCCCCATATCCCCCCTCCCCCATATCCCCCCTATCCCCCCTCCCCATATTCCCCCTCGCCCATATCCCCCTCGCCCATATCCCCCCTCCCCATACCCCCCATATTCCCCCCTCCCCCATACCCCCCATATTCCCCCCTCCCCCATACCCCCCCTCCCCCATATTCCCCCCTCCCCCATATTCCCCCCTCCCCCATATCCCCCATATTCCTCCCTCCCCCATATCCCCCCTCCCCCATATCCCCCATATCCCCCCTCCCCCATATCGCCCATATTCCCCCCTCCCCCATATCCCCCCTCCCCATATCCCCATATCCCCCCTCCCCATATCCCCCATATCCCCCCCCATATCCCCCCTCCCCCATATCCCCCCTCCCCAATATTCCCCATATCCCCCCCTCCCCCATATCCCCCCATATCCCCCCCTCCCCCATATCCCCCTCCCCCATATTCCCCATATCCCCCCCTCCCCCATATCCCCCTCCCCCATATCCCCCCCCCATATCCCCCCTCCCCCATATCCCCCCTCCCCCATATCCCCCCTCCACCATATCCCCCATATTCCCCCCTCCCCCCATATCCCCCCCTCCCCCATATCCCCAAGTGAATCCAGCCCTAACCTTAACCTCTGCAATGCACGCGCAACCGATGGCGTGCATTCATATACCTGCCTAACACTGTTGCCTTTTACCCCTGCCACCACCCCCCCCCCCCCCCCCCCAGGAGAAGCGCGCACACAACAATAGGGAGCATGTGAGGACTGGAGGAGGGCCCGCTGATGAGAGGCCACTGACCGTACACGAGGAAAGGGCCCTGGAACTGGCTGGCGGACCTGAGGACCGGGAGGTTGCTGATGCAGAGGTCGGGGCCCCACGAGCAAGTGAGCCACCAACAGCCCGTCCCCATATCCCCCCTCCCCTATATCCCCCTCTCCCGTATCACCTGATCACTGCCTGATGTCTAACCATGCATGCTTCATTGTGTATCGCAGGACCAAACGTCCAGGCACCCATCCCCGCAGATGCAGACCGCCCGCAGGATGCCCCTCGGAGACCACAGGAGACGGAGAGACCCGCACCCTCCAGCATGCGACGCCCGCAGGATGCCCCTCGGAGACCACGGGAGACGGAGAGACCCGCACCCTCCAGCATGCGACGCCCGCAGGATGCCCCTCGGAGACCACGGGAGACGGAGAGACCCGCACCCTCCAGCATGCGACGCCCGCAGGATGCCCCTCGCACACCACGGGAGACGGAGAGACCTGGAGCAACAGGGAGACGACACCCCCGTCACGTGCGGGAGCGACCACCCAGCGATGAGGGGGGCAGCCACAGGCCCCCGTCACATCCGAGCCAGGACACCACTACCCAGGACACCACTATCCAGGACACCCCACCCGGGACACCACTACCCAGGACACCCCTACCCGGGACAGCACTACCCGGGACAGCACTACCCGGGACAGCACTACCCGGGACAGCACTACCCGGGACAGCACTACCCGGGACAGCACTACCCAGGACACCCCTACCCGGGAAGACGAAATACCGGACAGTGACTCAGAGTGGATGGGTGGAGACGAACCCCCACCCCAAAGTGCCATGGACTCAGAGTGGGACGAAGAGCACGACACAACGCCACTGCTGTCACCAACACCCTCCACCATCGCAGAAACACTCACCACGGTTGGGCACTTTAGTGATGAGGCGTCTGGTACACTCACTGGTGCGCACAACACAGCCGTCCCGGTACAGCAGGTGGAGGTAGGAGCAGCAGAGGGACCGGGCGGTCGGAGGGCAGCCCAGGCCAAGCGAACATCTGCCGCCCAGATGGATCCCGGGTTCCTGCAGTTACCACACCCACACATAGATCCGATGCAACCACTGACACGGAGACGAGCGAATAGGGTGACGGGTGGCTTGCGGCGGCTGCGGTCGCAGGTGGAGGAGTCCACCCGCGTCCAGGAGCTGGGAGTGGTCCCGGTCATGCGTGCCACCCAGGCTGACACCGCACGGGTGGCGTCCGCGGTGGAGGCAATGGGTGCGACGGTGTCAGACATGGGGAACGGTTTGCGAGGCCTGGGGCCTTCCGTGCAGGCGGCGTCTGTGGCCCAGGAAATGGCTGCCCTCTCACAGGAGGCCATGAGCCAGTGCCAGCGCCAGATGGCAGAGGCGCTCAACGCCATAGCCCAGTCTCAGCACGCCATAGCCCAGTCTCAGCAGGCCATGGCCCAGTCTCAGCAGGCCATGGCCCAGTCTCAGCAGGCCATAGCCCAGTCTCTGCAGGCCATGGCCCAGTCTCTGCAGGCCATGGCCCAGTCTCAGCAGGCCATCGCTGAGGGCATCGGCGCCAGTGGCCATGTGCGAGCTGGCGTCGCACTGTCGCAGACAGGGTTCGACAACCCCCTGGGCTCCATGGCTGCAAACCTGCAGACCCCTGTCGATACCAGCACGGGCCTCCAGGACTGGCAGCGCCAGATGTCGGGGGGCGCGTCGGATGGCCAGTCCGTTCGCATCCCCCACCCATGTAGAGGCCTGGGGGCCATCGGGCACCCCGAGGGAGGAGGAGGTGGTGTGGTCCGTCCCGGCTCCCTCTGTAGGGGAGGTCCCGGTACACCGCGACACCTCGGACTCCCCCCCTTCCGTCCCAGGTGCATCGGGTGGGCAACGGGCAGGACAGGCTGGCAGCTCGCCATCCCAGTCGCCCGGGCCGCAGCCTGGCCCATCTAGGCCAGGACGCCCCAGGAAACGGCCACCAAAGGGGTCCAGTGTCAGAGGGCAGGAATCACAGGAGTCCACCTCCAGTTCTGCTGTACCGTCTGGGGAACCACGTAGACGTAGTCAAAGGGCCCGTAAGGCCAAACAATTAGACACTGAGTAAGTTGGCACGGGTGCAGGGCACAGATGAGTTTTAGGCGCTAGGGCACGTGCATGAACTCCTTTGGTTATTAAAGTCAATGTTACACCTACCGAAGCTGCCTTTGTGCTCTGTCCAAAGTGTGCGGGGGTGTCATGTACGTTGAGCGCAAGTGTGTGTGTGAGGGGTGGTCTTACCTCAGCCCCAGGTGAGTCTGCCCCCTTCCCCTGGGCCGCCATCAACATCCCCCGGGCAGAGGACGGGACCGTGCGCTGCAGTGTCACAGCCGCATGCAGGGATGGTCCGGGTGGATGGTGGTACTGTGGCCATGGGTCAGACATAGTCCAACGATGTAGAGCCAGGAGCTCATCGGAGGCGGGTTGTCATCATTCTCCATGGCCTGCGATAGACACGCGTCCACCCGCAACTGGGTGAGCCCGGCCCGTTGTGCCGCCGGTGGATCGGCAATTGGGGGTGGGGGGGTGGTGTGCATGCGGGTGGGGTGTGTGGGGTTGGGGAGGGGGGTGAGGGTGCTGGGTGGGTGGATGGGTGGGGGGTGTGGGTGGTCGGCTGTTGTCATGGTGTGCGGTCTGTGGCCATACTACCCGATTCCCACGCCCATCTAGTCAGTGAAGCGGGCGTCTATCAGTCTGTCCCGTGCCCGCTGGGCCAGCCGGTAACGGTGGACAGCCACCCGTCTGTGTCTACCCCGTCTGCCCTGACCATTGCCCCCATCCGCCTCATCTGGGGAGGACTGGGCCTCTTCCTGCTGCTCCTCCACTCCGCCCTCCTCTGCCTGCGGCACATCGTCCCCTCTGCTGGGCTATGTTGTGCAGGACGCAGCACAACACAATGATGCGGCCGACCCTATCTGACCGATACTGGAGGGCGCCCCCAGAGAGGTCCAGGCACCTGAAACGCATCTTCAGCACGCCAAAGCACCTCTCGATCACTCCCCTTGTCGCTACATGGGCATCATTGTAGCGGTTCTCCGCCTCATTGCGTGGCCTCCGTATAGGCGTCATCAGCCACGATCGCAATGGGTAGCCCCTGTCGCCCAGCAACCAGCCCCTCAGCCGGGGATGGCGTCCCTCGTACATGCCGGGGATGGATGACCGCGACAACACGAATGAGTCGTGTACACTGCCTGGGTGACGGGCGCAGACGTGCAGGATCATCATGCGGTGGTCGCAGACCACCTGTACGTTCATCGAATAGGTCCCCTTCCTATTAGTGAACACGGCCCTGTTATCTGCAGGTGGCCGCACGGCGACGTGCATCCCATCGATCGCGCCCTGGACCATGGGGAACCCGGCAATGGCAGAGAAGCCCACGGCCCGGGCATCTTGGCTGGCCCGGTCCACGGGAAGCGGATGTAGCGGTGCGCCATGGCATAAAGGGCATCTGTCACTGCCCGGATGCACCGATGTCTGCGATATGCCGGACAGGTCCCCACTCGGTGCCCGGAATGACCCCGTTGCATAAAAGTTCAGGGCCACCGTAACCTTGACGGACACGGGGAGAGGGTGTCCCCCGCCAGTGCCACGCGGTGACAGGTGTGCCAGCAGGTGGCAGATGTGTGCCACGGTTTCCCGGCTCATCCGGAGTCTCCTCCTGCATTCCCGGTCCGTGAGGTCCTGGTATGACAGCCGGGGCCGGTACACACGGGGCGCCCTCGGGTGCCTCCGTTGCCGTGGGGCCGCGACGTCCTCCTCCCCCTCCTCGTCCTGTCGGTCAGGTGTCCCTCCAGCCTGGGCGGCTGCCGCCTGCCCCTCTGCGGCAGCCTCTCTGGCACGCTCCTCCTCCTCCTCCTCCTCCTCATCCAGGGCAACATAGACATGAGCGGCTGCCACCACGGCGGCCAACATCGCTGGATGGTCTGAAAACATGCCGGCCTGGTGGGGGGGGGGGAGGGGAACGACGACATGTCATCATTGCCCATATCCCCTCCTCCCCCCAGCCAGGTGGCATGGACCGCATGGGTCCAACTGTTGGAGGCTGGCACCTGGCCAGGTGGACCAACTCATTTGCCCTCCCATCACCCACCCCAGCACGGACCCCCCCCCCAACCCCCAACCTCCACCCCGGCACGGACCCCCCTCCCCAAACCCCAACCTCCACCCCGGCACGGACCCCCTCCCCAACCCCCAACCTCCACCCCGGCACGGACCCCCCCCCCCCCAACCTCCACCCCGGCACGGACCCCCCCCCCCCAACCTCCACCCCGGCACGGACCCCCCCCCCCCCACAACCTCCACCCCGGCACGGACCCCCTCCCCAACCTCCACCCCGGCACGGCTCCCCCCCAACCTCCACCCCGGCACGGACCCCCTCCCCAACCTCCACCCCGGCACGGACCCCCTCCCCAACCTCCACCCCAGCACGGACCCCCCCCCAACCCCCAACCTCCACCCCGGCACGGACCCCCCCCCCAACCTCCACCCCGGCACGGACCCCCTCCCCAACCTCTACCCCGGCACGGACCCCCTCCCCAACCTCCACCCCAGCACGGACCCCCCCCAACCCCCAACCTCCATCCCGGCACGGACCCCCTCCACAACCTCCACCCCACCACTGACCCCCCCCCAACCCCCAACCTCCACCCCGGCACGGACCCCCTCCCCAACCTCCACCCCGGCACGGACCCCCTCCCCAACCCCCAACCTCCACCCCGGCACGGACCCCCCCCCCCACCTCCACCCCGGCACGGACCCCCTCCCGGCACTCCCCCGGAGCCCAACCTACTCTAACCACCCCCCCCCCCCCCCCCCCCCAACGGCCGCACACACACACACACACAAGCCGAGACACACCTCTCCTCAGGCAATCAGTCTGCGGCCACGCCATTTCCTGCCCAGAGCCAACCCCCCAGGCCGTCACTCACCTCCTCGCTGGTCGGCGTGAGCCTGGAGCACCGGGTCACGCCGATGAAAAGGAGGTTTGATTCACGTCGACGTGAACGGTCATCACGTCGACGGGACTTCGGCCCATCCGGAAGGGAGAATATCGGCAGGCCGAAAATCGGCTGCCTTGCGCAGACCCGTGACATTCTCCGCGGCAGCAGCGCCATTAACGCCCCGCCGACTTTTCTCCCTTCGGAGACTTCGGCGGGGGCGGGGGCGGGATTCACGGCGGCCAACGGCCATTCTCCGACCCGGCGGGGGGGTCGGAGAATGACGCCCGAGGATCCTTCGGGAATTCGGGGACTTTTCGGGGTACAAGCTCAATATGGGGAAGAGCGAGCTGTTCGTAGTTCAGCTAGGGGACCAGGAGAGGGGGATTGGCGAGCTCCCACTAAAAAGGGCGGAGAGGAGCTTCAGATATTTGGGGGTCCGGGTGGCCAGGAACTGGGGGGCCCTGCATAGGCTTAACTTTACAAGGCTGATGGAGCAAATGGAGGAGGGGTTCAAGAGGTGGGACGCGTTGCCGCTGTCCCTGGCGGGTAGGGTGCAGTCAATCAAAATGACGGTGCTCCCAAGGTTTTTGTTCCTGTTCCAGTGCCTCCCCGTGTTTATCCTGAAGGCTTTTTTCAGGCGGGTTAACAGGAGTATAATGGGGTTTGTGTGGGCGCGATGGACTCCGAGGGTGAGAAAGGTGTTCCTGGAGCGGAGTAGAGATAGGGGGGGCTGGCGCTGCCCAACCTCTGTGGGTACTACTGGGCCGCCAATGCGACGATGGTGCGCAAGTGGGTGATGGAGCGGGAGGGGGCTGCATGGAAGAGGCTGGAGACGGCGTCCTGTGTGGGTACGAGTCTGGGGGCGCTGGCAACGGCGCCGCTGCCGCTCCCTCCAAGGAGGTATACCACGAGCCCAGTGGTGGTGGTGGCCCTCAGAATTTGGGGGCAGTGGAGGCGGCATGGGGGGGGGAAGTTGGGGCCTTGGCATGGACCCCATTAGGGGGGAACCACCGGTTCGCCCCAGGAAGAACAGGTGGAGGGTTTTCGGGGTGGCACAGGGCAGGGATACGAAAGTTGGGGGACCTGTTTGTGGACGGGAAGTTCGTGGGCTTGGGTGAGCTGGAGGGGAAGTACGGGCTCCCCCGGGGAACACCTTCAGGTACTTACAGGTAAGGGCATTTGCCAGACGGCAGGTGGTGGAATTCCCGCGGCAACTGCCACACACAGTAAAGAACAGGATGCTCTCGGGGGGGTGGGTGTGAGGGGGAAGATCTCGGAAACTTACCAGGTGATGCAGGAGGAGGAGGAGGCCTCGATGGTGGAGTTGAAAGGTAAGTGGGAGGAGGAGTTGGGAGAGGAGATCGAAGAGGGGACGTGGGCAGATGCCCGAGGGAGGGTGAACCCTTCCTCTTCGTGCGCGAGGCTCAGCCTCATACAGTTTAAGGTGCTGCACAGGGCACACATGACCGGGACAAGGATGAGCCGATTCTTTGGGGGTGAGGACAGGTGTGTTAGGTGCTCAGGGAGCCCAGCAAATCACACCCATATGTTCTGGGCATGACCAGCGCTGGAGGAATTTTGGAAGCGCGTAGCGAGGGTGGTAGGATCCAGGGTCAAACCGGGCTGGGGGCTCGCAATATTTGGGGTGGCAGAGGAGCCGGGAGTGCAGGAGGCGAAAAAGGCCGGAATTCTGGCCTTTGCGTCCCTTGTAGCCCGGCGAAAAATTCTCCTTCAGTGAAAAGATGCGAGGCCCCCAAGCGTGGAATCCTGGATCAGCGATATGGCAGGGTTCATTAAATTGGAGAGGGTGAAATTTGCCGTGAGAGGGTCGGTACAAGGGTTCTTTAGGCGGTGGCAACCTTTCTTAGACTTTCTGGCAGAACGATAGACATTGGTCAATGGCAGCAGCAGCTCGGGGGGGGGGGGGGGGGATTTACTTTATTTTTGTTTATGGTATTTACACTGGAGGGTCTGAGGGGGTGTATACACCAGTTGTGTTAAGTCAGGGTGTTAATGTTAATTTATTATTTATGTACAGGGGGGAGGGATTTGGGGGGTTGCTTTTTTAGATTGTGTTTTGTACTTTACCCTGTTGGGTTCTTTTCTCTTTCTCATTTTGTTATTGATATTTTATGAAAACCTTTAATAAAAATTATTTTAAAAAAAAGAATCATAGAATCGTGATCAACAGCGAGGTATAAAGGGGAAACAACCACTGATCTGCCTGCGGGACTCATGGAATACACGCCTGCCAGGTAGGGGGCGGCGGCTAACTACCTAGGCCTCATTAAGGCAGGGGATGAAAACAGGCTTAACTCACGCCTGATCAGATCTATTCTCCCAGCGAGGTCAGCACTGGGAGTGAGATGCTGTACTAAGCATGTAATTGTAAATATGTAAATAAATTCACCTTTGTTAACGACAGCTTCCTTATGAATTATTAAACTGGCGATGAGGATTCACCCATCGATTCGCCTGTCATTTCATTTCATTTCATTTTCATTTCATTTCATTTTCATTTCAGTTAGTATTAAGTGTGGAATGGTAAATCATTTAAGATGCGGTTGTTCGTAAAATTGGATACCTTTGATGCGGGGCTGGAGGATTGGAATCAGTATGCAGAGCGCATGAGGTACTTCTTTCGAGCAAATGGTACGGGGAGGGGGGGCTGCAGGGGAGACCAAAATTAAGTTCTCCCTCTGACCGCCTGCAGGGCCCATACATTTGGAATCAACAATGTTTGACCAACCCGGCTGCACCGGATTCCAGGTTGTTTGATGAACTTGTTGCAATGGTTTCAGACCATGATGACCCCAAACCGTCTGTGATTGTACAAAGGTACCGATTTAAATGCCAATATGTTCCACTGGTGAGTCGGTTACAGACTCATTAACTCGTTTGAGACGCTTGGATGAGTCCTGCAGGCTCGGGCCGTCCCTCTCAGAAATGTTACAGGACAGACTCTTGTGTGGTATCAATAATTCGGCCACTCAACAGAAGCTGTTAACGGAAAGTACGCTGGATTTAAAGAGTGTCATTGAACTTTCCCTCTCTGCTGAACATGCAGAGAAGGGGGAATTACGAAAGGTGCATTGATAATGATGTGCATAGTTTGGGTCGCCCTCTCATTCAGATTCCATATCAGTCATGGAACGGTGCGGGTCCGGCCAGAGCTCCTCTGGCAGAGCAGCCCCCAAGGCAGGTTTGTGGCGGAGTTTGTATTGCAGGCACTGCTGTAGCCCAGTGGGATACTCTTCACCGAGGAGGATGATGAGAACTGGCCATTGTGGTCAATGGTCTCGTAAAGGTCAGGGCAGCTTGGAGCAGAGCAGAACATACCGCCTGCGACAACAGCAGCGGTCGCCCCGACGAGGGCTTAACATGTGGACTTAGCAAGATGACAACGACTGCTTGATGCAGTTGAATTGTGTGTTGTCTCCGAAGGTCACACTGATTTTGATTTACTTTGTAAATGTATGGACTCCCAGTACCAATGGAAATAGATATGGGGGCTGCCGTCTCCATTGTGGACCTCCGCACTTTCCAACGGTTGTGTGTGGGAATCATACCGCTGACCTTAGGGATACCAAGGCTCATCTGGCCACCTATATGGGGGAATCGTTAAGAATTGTAGGGATCATCGTGACACCGGCCGTGTATGGGCCACCGGCAGTCCGCCTACCCCTAGTGGTTGTACATGGTCCAATCCAGATTTACTGGGAAGAAACTGGTTGCAGGTCCTTCAAGTCGATTGGCAGCAAATCTTTCAAGTGGGCTTCAGCAATCTTAATGACATGTTGAATAACTATCCGGAAGATTTTCAGGAAGGCCTGGGCAGGATTAAGGATACCAGAGCCCATATCTATGTTGATCCTTCTGCTCAGCCCCAGTACCTCCGGGCGAGGCCAGTTCCGTATGCGCTACTTCCTAAGCTGGACTCAGAACTACAATGGTTGCAAGATCTGGGAGTCATCCCACACTTTGCATAATGGACTGTGCCGGTGCTGCCAGTGATGGAGTCTGATAAATTGTCCGGCTGTGTGGGAACTTCAAGCTTACTGTAAACAGGGTTTTGCAATTGGATTGCTATCTGCTGCCCCGGGTTGAAGATTTATGTACTCGGCTGGCCAGTGGCTTTTTGTTCACAAAGCTCGATATGAACCTACAGGAGGAGCTTGACCTGGAGTCTCAAAGGTTTGCCATGATAAATACACATTGCAGATTGTTTGAATACACCCGCCTTCCATTTGGAGTTATGTTGGTCCCAGCGATATTTCGGTGAGTGATGGAGAACATTTTACAGGGCTTGCCAAAAGTGGCCGTCTACTTAGTTTAAAAAATTTTTTTTCCAATTAAGGGCCATTTTGCGTGGCCAATCCACCTATCCTGCACATCTTTTTTTGTGTTGTGGGGGCGAAACCCACGCAAACACGGGGAGAATGTGCAAACTCCACACGGACAGTGACCCAGAGCCGGAATTGAACTTGGGACCTCGGAGCCGTGAGGCTGCAGTGCTGACCACTGTGCTACCGTGCTGGCGGCTGTCTACTTAGTTGACGTTCTTATCACTGGCTCCACAGAGCAGGAGCACATGGAAAATCTCCAGGAGATACTCCGCTGCTTTGTCCATGTGGGCGCCCGACTAAAACGAAGCAAATGCGTTTTCCGTGATAAGGCCATGATCAACCTTGGATATCATGGGGATACTGAGGGCTGCACCCCGTCGAGGACAAAGTCCAGACTAGAAAGGAGGCCCCCACATCGCGGAACGACACTGAACACCGGTCCTTTTTAGGCCTTGTTAAGTATCACGGCAAGCTTATTGCAAACCTGGCCTCTCTATTGGCCCCCATTGCACGCGTTGTTACGGAAAGATCAGAAATGGTGCTGGGGTGCGTCGTAGGACGAGGCAGAAGCATTTGTAGTTGTAAAGAGGCGCTTATCCTCCAAACAACTCTTGACACACTATGACCTGACGAGACCATAATTTTAAAGTGCGATGCTTCCCCTTATGGCATCGGGGCAGTGTTGGACCACGTGTGGAGTGACAGAACGGAATGCCCCATTGCTTGCCCCATTGCGTTTGCCTCGAGAACCTTGGCGGACGCCGCGTGGTTATCTTTGGAATTAAAAAATTCCATCGGTATGTGTATGGTTGGCATTTTGTTCTCATAATGGACCACAAGCCGTTGCTCGGCCTATTCCAGGAGGACAAGAGCACCCCGCCTGTTGCGTCAGCCAGGAACCAGCGGTGGGCACTCCTGCTTGTCACTTACGAGTACACTTTTCAACACCATTTGGGTACCAGGATCGCCCATGCAGATGCATGTTGTCAGTTGCCTGTGAGCGCCCCGTCCCCATGTGTGGTGAATGAGGTGATTGTGACCTTACTGGTGACGGTTGCTCAAGTACATGCAGAGGGACCCGCCATTGGCGAACCTTCGCCTTCCTTCCTCAGCGGCGGTAAAATGGCTTTTCACCGTCTCTGTGACCCTTTGCTCAAATGTTCTCTGAGCTGAGCTTGGAGGATGGAGTGATATTGTGGGATTCTCAGGTGCTCAATTCTCCTCAGGGACAGGAAGCCCTGTTGCAGGATTTGCACGCTGGCCATCAGGAGCTTCCTAAATGAAAATGTTGGCACAAAGCTATGTTTGGTTGCCGGGTATCGGTGCAGAAATCGAGCGAATGGTACAAAACAGCCTAGTATGCTGGGAATTGCAGAATCTACCCTGGTCAGCATCTCTCCACCCGTGGGAATGGCCGAGTCGTCCATGGATTTTGCCTCCACGTGGATTTTGCTGGGCCATTCATGGGCTCTATGTTTTTAATAATTGTGGGCATCCACTCCAAATGGCTGGAAATCTTCAGAATGTCTTCCAGGGCTATTATTGAGAAGGTCAGGGGATCTTTATGTACTAACGGACTTCTGGAGGTGCTGGTTACGAAAAATGGAACTCCTTTCACCAGTGAGGACTTTGTCATTTTTATGCACCGCAATGGCACATCTGTACAGCGCTATATCATCCTTCCTCGAATGGACTGGCAGAGAGGGTGGTGCAAACTTTTAAATAAGGTTTGAAAAAGCTGTAAACATTCTTTTGTTTTAAAAGTACTTTAGATCTCTGTTGCATCACACCTGTAGAGTGGGCCCTTGTGCTCCCCATGACCAAAATCTATTCAAAGTTGTGAGTCAGATGAACTCCATTATACACTTTGGGGTTCTCTAAACCCTGGCCCGTAATACAATTCATAATTTTATTCTACTATTTTCTTCATTGCTTTAATACAATTAAGTTGATTAATAGACCACTTCAGAGGGCATTTAAAAGTCATTGCTCAAGTCTGTAGGCACATCAGGATGAGGATGATAAGGGCATCAATTAACCTGATGTATTTTTACACAATTCAGTGTAGTTTCATTTTCAGCATTACTAAAACTAGATTTTTTATTCCAGATTATTTAATTCATCGAATTTAAATCCCCCAGATGTTGTGGTGGGATTTGAACTCATATCTCTGTAACATTAGTCCAGGCCTCTGACTTACTAGTTCAGTAACATCACCATTATGCTACCATTCCCATGTTGAAACAATTAAAATTGGAGATGCTCAAGAAGCCACAATAAGAAGAGGACAGATATCTCAGAGCATTGTGCGTTGGAGGGGATTAAAGAAACAGCAAGTGGCAAAGCCATGGAGGGATTTAAAGGCAAGGATAAGAGTTTGAAAACCGAGGCATTGCTCAACTGGTATCTAATGTAGTTCAGCGGGCACAGAGGTGATGGGTGAACAAGGACTAGGTGTGAATAAGTACATGGACTGCGGAGATTTGGATGACCTCAGGCTTACAGAGGGTATACCTTGGGATCTGTCCCAAGGTATACCCTCTGTCCCCCTCATCCAATGCATTAGGATGAGGGGTTTCAGCAGCATTTGAGGTGAGGTGGGGCAGAGTCCTGCAATGTTAAATGTATGGAAATAGACAGTCTTAGTGTTGGAGCAGGTATGTGGCAGAAGCTCAGAGGTTGCAAACAGTCTGGTTAAGCCTCAGACAGTTGCCAGAGTGGGGGCTGGACTCTGGAGATAGAGATAGAGATGAGGTTTGCAGCAGGGTATGAATATAATGGCTTTGGTTTAATTGGAGGCGATTTCTATTCATTCAGTACTGGAGATCAGACAAGCAATTTGATAATTTAGCAACAGTGGAAGAGTTGAGAGAGACAGAGGGCTGGATTCTCCGATTTTGAGGCTATGCCCGGAGCATGTGTCTAGTCTTATGACCAAAGATTGGGCACCGTCCACGCACCGATGCTCCGCCCAGTGGGAAGCTAGCAGCCGCATCACGTAAAGCCCCCGGCTTTACCTGCAGATACGGACGGAGAACTGTCGGGTACAAGGCCACGCATACGGACGGCGGCGACCTGCGGCGGTCGCGCTGTCCAAGATGGCGCTGGCCGTGCGTGGACTCGGCCTGCCAGATAGTGCCCCGCTGTAACCCCCCTCCCCACCCCCGGACCATCCTCCACCAGTCCCCACCGAAACCCCCCAGCCAGGTTGATGAAACCTCAGACCACAAGTGATCCACGCCGTCAGGAAGTCGGCCCATCAGGGGTTGAGCATATGGAGAGGGCCTTCAGGTGATGTCCTGAGGCCGTCCCAACGGCGTGCGACGTACTCAGCGATGACACCGTTTTGGAGGGGGCGGAGCATGTGAAAAACAACGCCACCCCTAATTTCAGCATCAAAACAAATTCTCCGGCCAATCGCCGAATGCGATTTCGGCGTCGGCAATCGGAGAATCCAGCCGAGTGGTGATGCAGAGCTGGGTGCCATCAACATATATGAAATTTCAGATTTCCAACAATGCAGCCTCTTACCCAGCTCTCCCAAAAATGTTCAAATCCCTTAATCTGTTTGCCACCTCATTCACAGCACAGATACCACAGTGGATAAATTTAAACAACATGCACTGTTAAAATAATTCTGCCTTTCCAATCCCTGAATAGTGTTTGACACAGTTCGCCATATTATCATAATTTTAATCTATTGTCCAGCTTTGTTGGACTGGTTTATTGTGTGTCCATTCTTTTTTTTTCTTTTTTCTTCTTCTAAAAATTTAGAGTACCCAATTTTTTTTTTCTAATTAAGGGGCATCATTGTATTGCGGGGATAAATGTTCGTTCGGATACCAGGAATAACTTTCCAGCTCTTCATTGAAATCTTTTTGATTTTGCTCATTTAAGTGACGTGGGTGTTGCTGGTTAGGCCAGCACTTATTGCCCATCCCAAATTGCCCTTCAGAATGTAGTGATCTGTCTTATTGAACCACTGCAATCAATGTGGCGTAGGTATACCCAGTGATGCTAAGGAGGATTTTGACCCAGCGACAGTGAAGGAACAACGATATTTTTCAAGTCAGAATGGTGAGTGACTAGGACGAGCGGTTCCAGGTAGTGATGCTCCCATGTATCTGCTGCTATCGGCTGCCCTTGGCCTTCGAGATGGTAGTGGTCGTGGGTCTGGAAGGTGCGATCTGAGAAGCCTTGGTGAGTTCCTGCAGTGCATCTTGCAGCTGGTACACACTGCTGATACAGTGCGACAGTGGTGGAGTGAGTAAAGGGTACCAATCAAGCAGGCTGCTTTGTCCTGGATGGTTTAGAGCTTCTTTAGTGTTGTTGGAGCTGCACTCATCCAGGAAAGTGGAGAGTATTCCATCATAAAATATTTGAATTAGTACTATAGGATCTATTACATCTGCCAAAGCAGGCAGATTGGGCCTCAGTTGAAGACTCTTCTGAAGAACTAGATGGATCGGGTTCAAGCTTAAAAAAGGAATTGCACAGGTTGGTTAGTTTTGCTCATTCCACTGTCACTTGCATCTGCTTTTCATGGGCCCTCATCGTTGTTGGCTACTGTCTTACTCTTAATATGTTGATTAAATATGTATTATCAGTCTTTACATTATTTGAACCTAAAAAACTATGATCAAAACCATCAACATTTTCCATTCCAGTGACCACGGTTAATTTTCCTTCCTCATCTCCCTTGGAGGCCTTTGAAAAGGTGCTTCTGCTCCACTGTCCAACTTGGCAGTTCTCACACAGCTGTACTTTTACTTATCAATTTGTAATCAAAACATCTCCAGAAAAGGCTTCACTTATCACACCAACACTGATGTGGACTGGGGTGGGCACAGTAAGAAGTCTTAAAACACCAGGTTAAAGTCCAACAGGTTTGTTTCGAATCACTAGCTTTCAGAGCACTGCACCTTCCTCAGGTGAATGAAGAGGTAGGTTCCAGAAACATATATATATAGACAAAGTCAAAGATGCAATACGTTACTTTGAATGCAAGTTTTTGCAGGTAATTAAGTCTACAGGTCCAGACGGAGCAACTGGATAGAGGGATAATCACAGGTTAAAGAGGTGTGAATTGTCTCAAGCCAGGACAGTTGGTAGGATTTCACTAGCCCAGGCCAGATGGTGGAGGGTGAATGTAATACAACATGAATCCAAGGTCCTGGTTGAGGCTGTACTCATGTGTCCGGAACTTGGCTAACTCCAAGTTACTTGTGGTGAACCCAAGGATCCTTGTTTGGCCATCTCCTTTTCTAGAAGCAATCCCAGCATTGACAATCATGAGGTCACCTTCTAAATGTACTCCACGCCAAGCTCTAACTCTCCACCCTCTTTCTCCATTACCTTAGTGTCAAACTATCTGTCTGACATCCAATCATGAATAAACCGCAACACAAAAAAATGTATTACTATATTACAATTAGGTTTTTTCATTCTTTCACAGGATGTGGGTATCATTAGCTAGGCCAGCATTTGTTGCCCATCCCTAATTGCCCTTGAGAAGATGGTGATGAGCCGCCTTGTTGAACCGCTATCGTCCCCGTGATGTAGGTACACTCCCAGTGCTGTTTGGGAGGGATTTCAATGTCGCTACAATGCATGAGTAAAGAAGTCATCGACACGTTTTGTCATTTTCCATTCCATACTCAAAACTAGGTCTCTTTCCTTCATCCCTTGCATTTGTCAACAAAATGATCACTCTGAGGAGTTGAACATGTCTGTGGAGGAAATGGCTTGAATGGAACAGTACAATAGAGGATCAGGGTTTTGGGTTTTCAGTTAATTGTGTAGATTTTATTGTTCAGCACACTTTTTTTGGCCTAATGAAGTATTTTAATTACTGTTTTTTAAATTACTTTCATTATGTCTAACACCAGAATTTCACAAATAGCGAGGATTCAAAGGGCACATTTAATTTAAACAGTATAACTCAAGAAAGAAATCAATCAAAATTCTGAGATATTATTCCAATTAAAAGGAAATTCCATTGAAACTTTAAATATTTAGAATTATGTGCAAAATATTTGAGTTTGTGATGGTGCAAAAGTCTTGAGATGAAAAGGTAAAATACAATCTACTGTCTCAACTGAAGAAACAAAATGTAGCTTTATTTTAAAAGTAAATGGCCACATTTTCATCCTAAAAGGACAGAATTTTTCCAGTACCTGATTCTCTCCACCATCAATGTAAAATGCAAAACTCAGCAAACATCCTATCAACTATTTCTTAGAAAGGTTACATAGACGCCATGTAGATAAAAGTTAACTATACAGCACCTGTACCTTCGATCAACAATTCTTGACCATGGCTGCCCAACAGAGTTCTTGAAAGAAATGGAGCAAAATCCACAAAGATCTCACGTAACAGTGGAGCAACCTTTTCTAGGGCTCGTTCAAGTTTTGCTGTGATGCTGTTTTGAAATAGAAAAAATATGCTCATAAAATTGCATCATGTCCCAGAATTACATCGTATGTTATAACACAGAAACAGGCTGTCTAGTTCAATAGGTCCATGTCAGTGTTTGTGAACATTCTGCCACCTTACTTCATTACACTCCATCAACATATGCTATTCCTTTCTCTCTTATCTACTTATCTAGCTTCCCTTTAAACGCATCTACGCAATTCAGTTCAATTAATGAGTTTTACATTCTCATCACTCTAAGTTAATCCACTTAAATTTGTACTACATAGGTTCTGAACCGTGATTTGAAATGTTCTTGTTGGTTTGAACTATTTTGGTTTTGCCTGAAACATTCGTCTTGAATTAGAGTTCATAGTATTGTATAGTACAGTATAATTTGAACATCTCAAGATTGAAAATTATTGGTGTTTATCATAAACACATAAGCATAAAAACAAATCCTAAAGTTTTCTTTTTTATTTTGTTTTCCCTCTTCTACTGAAAATGCTGCCTCCCATGTGAACTCACAGCCTTCCAGAACTTGTCTCAAGTGGTCATTCTTCATCTCTCAGTTTAGGCAATGAATTCTGCTGATGCAACTGTAATGCAATTCTGGAGTGGTGTGAGGGAGGAATCAAAGATCGTCTCAATTTGGCAGTCCTTAGTAACCACAAACACCTTTTTAGCAAGGGTCATTGTATATGATTTGAAATGTTGAGCCTAACATCAGTAGTGGAGAAAATGCTAAATTCAACAATAAAGGATGTGATAACAGGCAATTTAGAAAATATAAACAGAATTAGACAAAGTCAATGTGGATTCATGAAAGGAGAATCATATTTGACAAGCTTACTGGAGTTTTTTTGAGGATGTAACGAGCAGAATAGATAAGGCAGAACCACTGGATGCAATGTATTTGGATTACCAGTGTTGGGAAAACAAAGCTAGCTTTAAGAGATTTACATTTGTATTGGTAAATATTAGAAATAAGGTATAATTTTAAGTGGGTTTAATTTAATGTTTCTGTGCCTGGAGGATGAAAACATAGCCAGATTCATGCTGGACAAAGGTGTTTTTATGTGTGGAGGTTGGGTGAAATTCCCACTGTGATCCTACTGTGCTTATGGTGGTTTATGGTGTGAAGAGTAAATATAAATAAATTGTTGCTCAGCAACAGGAGGCCACTTTCCACAAGAAAGGGATTTCCTTTGTTTTTAGTTTTAACTAGAAGCAGAGCAGTTGCAGACAGGACACTGGGGAGTGAACAGCTCTCAACCCTGTCAGGAGAATCTGGAGAGGATAATGGAGTTGCAAAGATGCAAGCCTCCTGAGGAAAAATATATCATCCAGATAACCAGGGAATTGGGACAGAAAGAATGTTTAAGATGACTGCAGATAAGAGAACAGAGATCACGATATTGTTCAGAAGGATCCAAGGAAGAGTAAACAAAGGGTTGAGTTCAAAAGTGATGCCATTTTTGCTACAGTCTGGGAATCAAGAGTTACAACAATTGTGAACAGTTTGCACAGCAGTTAAGACAAATACATTTTAAAGGGGTTGTTGTAAAATCAAGGCCTGAATTAGTTATTGCAAGTGGTGTGGAAGATTTGTTGAAAAATGTTGTTTAGAAAACGTGGTCTGGATTTTGGAATGCAAACCGCTTAGGGAAAGAATTATTAAGAGAGTAGATTTTAAAAAATGTTTTTGGGAGTGGAGTTTGGAAACTATCATGTGACAATCATCTAAGGGGATTTTGAGAAGAGATCCACAGACAGTAACTTGGGTTAAAAGGGATGTTTTGTGATCATGAGACCACTGTAGTTTGAGATATGCTTTGTGATCAGTGTTACTCCTGTAATTTAAGTGTAATAGTTAAGTCAAGGGGGAATAAAGGAGTATTTTCACATCTAATTTTGTTCTTGTTGTTAAAACGAATTAGTAGCCCTGTTTTGTGAAAAACAAAGTAAAAGTTATGGGGCGCGATTCTCCGCTCCCGCGCCGGTTTGGAGAATCGCCTGGGTCGCCAAATTTTCCCGCCACGCCGGTCCGACGCCCTCCCGCGATTCACGGAAGCGGCCAGAACGGCACAATCGTGATTTGCGCGGCACGGTCCAGTGAATCGCCCGAGACAGCCAAAATGGCGATTCACCAGTACCCCCGCGATTCTCAGTACCGGATGGGCCGAGCGGCCTGCCCAAAACGGCGGGTTCCCCCCGGCGGCGTCCACACCTGGTCGCTGCCGGCGGGAACAGCGCGGGAACGCTGGGGGGGGGGGGGGGGCCAGCGGGGGGTGGAGGGGGGGATCCTGCACCGGGGGGGGGGGGGGGGCTCAAATGGGGTCTGCCCACCGATCATCGGGCCGGCCTCTCTGAAGGAGGACCTCCTTTCTTCCGCAGCCCCGCAAGATCCGTCAGACATCTTCTTGCGGGGCGGACTCGGAGAGGACGGCAACCACGCATGCGCGGGTTACGCCAGTTATGCGGCACCGGCCGTGTCATGTATGCGACGCCAAGGCCTGGCGCGCGTAAATGACGCGGCGCCGCTCCTAGCCCATTATCGGGTCCTGAATCGGTCGGGATAGGGGCCGTTTCGCGCCGTCGTGAACCTCAATAGTGTTCACGACGGCGCAAACACTCTCCCTCCATTTCGGAGAATCCCGCCCATGGTCTTTTGAGCCAGAGTTCCATCCTGGGATCTTCTCATCCAGTTATGACACCAACTGAGATTGTAACATCAGAATGCTTTTGCGTGGGTTTCCTCCGGGTGCTCCGATTTCCTCCCACAGTCCAAGGGTGTGCAGGGTAGCTGAAATGGCCAGGCTAAATTGCCCCTTAGTGTCCAAACGTTTAGGTGGGGTAACTGGATTATGGGGATAGGGTGGAGGTGTGGGCTTAAGTAGGGTGTTCTTTCCAAGTGCTAGTGCAGACTCGATGGGCCGAATGGCGTCCTTCTGCACTGTAAATTCTATGATTCTCTAAAGTCCCACATAAGAGTTTAGTGTGCAAAATTAAAGCACATGGATTAGGCGTCATATATTGGCATGAATTGAGAATTGGTCAGCAAACAAGAAACACAGTAAAAATAAATGGGTATTTTTTGGAGTGGCAGAGGTGACCAGCGGGGTTGAGAAGGACAGATAAAGGAGGACAAGTAGATGTAATAGGTGGGATGCTGCGACCCCCCCGGCCGGGTCGGAGAATCCCCGGGGGGGGGGGGGGTGGCGTGAATCCCGCCCCGCCGACTGCCGTGTTCTCCGGCGTCGGTTTGCGGGCAGGGCGGGGTTTACGCGGTCCCCCCAGCAATTCTCCGGGCCCCGATGGGCCGGGCGGCAGCCCGTTTTCGGCCAATCCCACTGCCGTAAAATGGTCCATCACGGCAGGACCTGGCTTGTCGGCCGTCTAGTGGGGTCCTCGGGGGGGCGCGGGGAGATCCGGCCCCGGGGGGGGGGGGGGGGGGGGGCACGGTGGTCTGGCCTGCGATTGGTGCCCACCGATCTGCGGGCGGGCCTGTGTCGTGGGGGCACTCTTTCCCTTCGCGCTGGCCTCTGTAGGGCTCCGTCATGGCCGGCATGGAGAAGAACCCCCCTGCGCATGCGCAGGAAACACGCTGGCGGTTCTGCGCATGCGCGGGACCACGGCGGCGCTTCAGCGCCGGTTGGCATGGCGCCAACCCCTCCGGCGCCGGCCTAGCCCCCGGAAGTGCGGAGGATTCCGCAACTTCCGGTGGCCCGACGCCGGAGTGGTTCACGCCATTCTTGGCGCCGGTGTCAGGCCATCGCACCAAGTACGGGAGAATCCCGCCCAATATTTTTGGATTTCCAAAATGCATTCAATGATGTACTGCAGAAAAGGTTACATAATACAGTAAGAGCCCAAGGTGTTGAGGGCAGAATATTAGCAAATAAAGAATGGCTAACCTATTGAAGACAGAGTTGGGATAAGGGGGGCATTTTCATAATTAGTGGAGTGCCACAGGGATCAGTGCTGGGGCCACAATTATTCACAATATATATTAATGACTTGGACGAGAGAAGTGAATGTATTCTTGCCAAGTTTGCAGATGACACAAAAATAGGTGGAAGGCAAGTGGTGAGGATGACACAAAGACTCTACAGAGGGATATAGACAGGTTAAGTGAATGGAGTATAAAAATAGGGAAGTCTTGCTAAACTATACAAGGCACGAGTTACACTCCCCACAATATTGTGAACAGTTTTGGTCCCTTATGTAAAGAAAGATATACTGGTATTGGAGGCAGTCCAGAGAAGGTTCATTAGGTTGATCCCGGGTATGAAGGGATTTTCTTATGAGGTTGAGTAGATTGACCCTGTACTCATTGGAGTTTAGAAGAATGAGAGGTGACCTTACTGGTATATATAGGATTCTCAGGGAGCTTGACAGGATAGATGCTGAGAGGTCTAAGACCAGAGAGAATAATCTCAGAGTAAGGGGGCATCTACTTAAGACAGAAATGAGGTTGAACTTCTCTGAGGGTAATGAATCTGGGGAATGATTTTGAATCACAAGGGAATCAAGTTTTTGTAGATGAGGTGGAAAAATGGAATGAGGATTATCATATCAGATCAGTCATGATTTCATTGAATGGTAGAGCAGACTCTCGCTATGAAGGCCAACATACTATCTGCCTTCTTCACTGCATGCTTACTTTCGGCGACTGGTGTATAAGGACACCCAGGTCTCATTGCACATTCCCCTCTCCCAATCTATAGCCATTCAGATAATAATCTGCCTTCCTGTTTTTGCTGCCAAAGTGTATATTCTCATATATTGCATTTTCCCACTCACTGAACGTCCAAATCACACCAAAGCATCTCTACACCCTTCTCACAGCTCACCCTGCCACCCAGCTTTGTGTCATCTGCACATTTTGAGATATTACATTTAGTTCCCTCATCTAAACCATTAATATATATTGAACTGTTGGAGTCCTAGCACTGATCTCTGTGGTACCCCACTAGTCGCTGCCTGCCATTTGGAAAAAGACCAATTTATTCCTATTCCTGTCTGCCAACCAGATTTCTATTCATCTCAATACATTAACTCCAATCCCATGCGCTTTAATTTTCTACACTAATCTTTATGTGGGATCTTGTCAAAAACCATCTGAAAGTCAAAATATACCACATCCATTGGCTCTCCCTCATCAACTTTACTAGATATATACTCAAAGAATTCCAGCTGATTTGTCGAGCATGATTTCCTTTTTGTAAACCCATGCTGACTCTGGCCGATCCTGCCACTGTTTTCCAAGTGCTCTGCTATTAAATCTTTTGTAATGGACTCTAGGATTTCCCCACGATTGACGTCAGGCTGGCTGACCTATAATTCCCTGTTTTCTCTCTACCTCCCTTTTTGGTGTTACATTAGCTACATTTAAATCTGTAGGAACTCTTCCAGAGTATAAAGAATCTTGCAAGATGACTACCAATGCATCCAGCATTTTTAGGGCCACACCCTTAAGTACTCTGGGATGTAGATTATCAGACTCTGGGATTTTTAAACCTTCAATCCCATCAATTTCCCCAACTCCATTTCTCTACTAATACGGATTTCCTTCAGTTCCTCCCGCTCACTAAATCCTGTGCTCCCCAACATATCTGGTATGTTATTTGTGTTCTCCATTGTGAAGACAAAACCAAAATATGCATTTATATGAAGAAGGAACACTGTTCTTATTTTCCTTTCCCTAACTTTCGGAGAATGGGATCAACTGCAGAAGCCATGCTGCTCTCATAACAGATCTGGAAAGGTCAGGGATTAAACCTGCAATTTTCCTGGTCTGCAGAACCCAATGACATTCAAGACATTGTTTTTACCCAAAAATATTTCTTCCAGTCATCTTTGTAAAGTTGTAGCACAAATAAATTGGAATTCATGAGGATAGAAACCAAAGACTGAATTTCACCTCATGTTTTCAGCAGAATCCTCTGGCATTGGAGCAACTGTTTGCACTGCAGGAAGATTTTTGCTGGTAGCACCATTCACAAAACTGGAAGATGAGGATGAGGAAGATGAAGTAGAAGCAGCCTCTGCAGCACCTGTGCAAAAACAGTTCAAGAAATGCCAATACTGCATTATGTCAATTAAAAGCCATACAATCGAACCAGATTAACACGAAAAGTACACCTTTTTGAATGCAGTACAAGTAACAAAGTTGATTTACAATACTAATTTTAAATAATTCTTCCAATATCGCCATTTTATTGTGGGGCAATCGGGGGCGTATTTCCCAAGTTACATTTATTACCGAAGTTATGAAATTGGTTTGTAATAGTTCATACTTTAAATTTAATATTTTTGTAATCTATTAATTACACCTATTTCTCCTTAAATATGTTTCAGTGACAGGTATGGTCCAGTTTGTTGCATTTTCATCTTGGAAACAAAAGGTTGTGAATTCAAACCCCACTCCAGAGACCTCAACGCAAAATCTGAGCTTGCACTCCAATGCAGTGCCGAGCACTGCTGCACAGTCAAAGATGCTGTATTTCGGAAGGCCTTCTGCTCTATCGGGTGGATGTAAAAGATCTCATGGTCCTATTAAAGTTAATCAGCTGATTTCTCCCTAGTGACCAGACAGGTGGATGAGGGTAAAGCAGTTGATGTGGTGTATATGGATTTCAGTACCGCGTTTGATAAGGTTCCCCATGGTAGGCTACTGCAGAAAATACGAAGGCATGGGATTCAGGGTGATTTAGCAGTTTGGATCAGAAATTGGCTAGCTGGAAGAAGACAAAGGGTGGTGGTTGATGGAAAATGTTCAGACTGGAGTCCAGTTACTAGTGGTGTACCGCAAGGATCTGTTTTGGGGCCACTGCTGTTTGTCATTTTTATAAATGACCTGGAGGAGGGCGTAGAAGGATGGGTGAGTAAATTTGCAGATGACACTAAAGTCGGTGGAGTTGTGGACAGTGCGGAAGGATGTTACAAGTTACAGAGGGTCATAGATAAGCTGCAGCGCTGGGCTGAGAGGTGGCAAATGGAGTTTAATGCAGAAAAGTGTGAGGTGATTCATTTTGGAAGGAATAACAGGAAGACTGAGTACTGGGTTAATGGCAAGATTCTTGGCAGTGTGGATGATCAGAGAGATCTCGGTGTCCATGTACATAGATCCCTGAAAGTTGCCACCCAGGTTGAGAGGGTTGTTAAGAAGGCGTACGGTGTGTTAGCTTTTATTGGTAGAGGGATTGAGTTTAGGAGCCATGAGGTCATGTTGCAGCTATACAACACTCTGGTGCGGGCGCATTTGGAGTATTGCGTGCAATTCTGGTCGCCGCATTATAGGAAGGATGTGGAAGCATTGGAAAGGGTGCAGAGGAGATTTACCAGAATGTTGCCTGGTATGGAGGGAAGATCTTATGAGGAAAGGCTGAAGGACTTGAGGCTGTTTTCGTTAGAGAGAAGAAGGTTAAGAGGTGACTTAATTGAGGCATACAACATGATCAGAGGATTGGATAGGGTGAGAGCCTTTTTCCTCGGATGGTGATGTCTAGCACGAGGGGACATACCTTTAAATTGAGGGGAGATAGATATGAGACAGATGTCAGAGGTAGGTTCTTTACTCAGAGAGTAGTAAGGGCATGGAATGCCCTGCTTGCAACAGTAGTGAACTCGCCAACACTAAGGACATTCAAATGATCATTGGATAGACATATGGACAATAAGGGAATAGTGTAGATGGGCTTTAGAGTGGTTTCACAGGTCGGCGCAACATCGAGGGCCGAAGGGCCTGTACTGCGCTGTAATGTTCTATGTTCTAGTGTCCTGGCCAATTTCTATCCACCAACATCATGAAACCGAATGATCTAGTCATTGTCCCATTGCTGTTTGAGGGACCTTGTGTGTTGGCTGCTCTCTTTTCTATATTAAAGCAATTAATACACTTTTAAAAGTATTTCATTGGCTGTTAGACACTCTAAGGTATCTTGAGGTCATGAAAGTAACTATAATAAATGCAATTTCTTTCTATTCCTTATCGAAATAATCACTAAATGTCAACACAAATATTGATTAAGAAGAATATTAATTGCTAAAGATAATGGTCCACAAATTAGAAACATCAACTTTGATGCAAAGTTTAAACTAGCTAGATCATAGAATTCCTACAGTGCAGAAGGAGGCCATTCAGCCAAACAAGTCCATACTGATCCTCTGAAAGAACACCTTACCCAGGCCCCCACCCTATCCCCTGCAATCCTATAACCCCATCTACACTAAGGGGCAATTTATCATGGCCAATCCACCTAACCTGCACATACTTGAACTGTGGGAGGAAACCGGAGCACCCGAAGGAAACCCACACAGACACGGACAGAACACGCAAACAACACACCGACAGGCATCCAAGATCGGAATTGAACCCGGGTCCGTGGCGCTCCGAGGCAGCAGTGCTAACCACTGTGCCCCCGTGCAGTTCTTCCACAGCTACAGAGCAAACAGCATTGTTCTAATTTTGGCTTTCAATTGATAAAATGCTAGTAAAATTAACAAGAACAGTTAGCTCGATTCAACTAAATGGAAAGAAAGTCCCATAGCGAGTGTGTGTAGCCACGTGTTTCCCAGTGCTGACAAACACATGGCTATACAACGCGACTCACGTTGTACAAGGGGCCTCAGCGGGGAATGTGCTTCCGAGGCCACACATAGCCCCCTTTTGTACACTGAGGAGCTCCGCTTGCCAGAATTCCCCAGTGTAGCGAGAGAAAAACGGTGTCCCAATCTCCTAGGCAATCCCCCCGCCCCCCCAACCTCCCTCTCCGCCCTACCATTGTATTGCACCCAGTGTCTCTCTGGGTAAAAAATTGCAGCACTGGAGATGACAAAGAACGTATCAAAATAAATGAAACTAGTTAAAGTACTGAACACTGAATATTCTTTATGTTAGCCATGATGTGGAGATGCCGGTGTTGGACTGGGGTGAGCACAGTAAGAAGTATTACAACACCAAGTTAAAGTCCAACAGGTTTGTTTCAAATCACTAGCTTTCGGAGCGCTGCCCCTTTCTCAGGTGAAATCTTTCCTCATTTCACCTGAGGAAGGAGCTGCGCTCCGAAAGCTCGTGATTCGAAACAAACCTGTTGGACTTTAACCTGGTGTAAGACCTCTTACTGTATTCTTTATGTATAATAGAAGAAAAAGACTTAAGGATCACAGGACGACTCAAAGTATTTTTGAAATGTAATAAAAACAGGAAGTGCTGAAAAAGCTCAGCAGGTCTGACAGCATCTGTGGGGAGAGAAATAAAGTTATTATTTCAAGTCCAACATCACTCTTCTTTGGAATGAAGAGAAGTAGGAATGTGATGCCGATTTATGCTGTTGAAAAAGGAAGGGGCAGGTGGAGCATAATTGTAGGTGAGGGATAGGTTAGACAGCGGGGGCGGGGTTAGAGATAAAATGATGAAGATGTCATGGAATGCAGGCGAAGGGATTGGTAATGATATTACTTCTAAATTATAAAAGTATTACTTTTGAAGTGTAGTCACCACTACAAGATGGGAACACAACAGCCGATTTGTGCACAACGATCTCTTACGAAGAGCAATGTTGTAATGACCAGATAAGCAGTTTTAAATCATGGTAGCTGAGGGCTGCATATTGGTCAGAATACCAGATTCTGTGTTCAAATGACGATTCAAAATTTGAGCTGTGGATGCTCCAAGTACCTGGGGCGGGATTCTCCATTCAGCGAGCCCCGTTTTCCGACACAGCGCGCCCCCTCCGGTAGCTGGATTCTCCCTTTCCGCAGCTGGCCAATGGGATTTCCTATTGTGGGCCACCCCACGCCATGCGAAATGCGCGAGCATGGGTGCACTGCCGGCGGATCGGAGGACCCCGCTGACGGAGAATCCCGCAGTTGAATTCCAGACCAAGGGATCTCTAATACTATCAGGGTGACAGTGAAGATATCGGACGAAGGCATACCATGAACCAGACCTATTTTGTTAATTGTGTGTTGTTCAATTGTTTTGGACTTGAAGCCACGGATGTCTTCAGCTTGGTGGATATTTCAACATCGTCGGATGCGTCAAACGTCTGAAGATTTTCAGGAAGCCAGGGTCTGCTGTTGATCCTCACTGTGCAGCCACTGTTTAACTCTGCCATTGCAACTGGCCCAGATGGTCACCACTCACACGTATAACCCCCATATCCCTCTGGTGGATGTGCTCACATTCCTCACCAGGTAAACTGAGTTGGCGAGGAACAGCACAGAAGTCAAGGACCCATTCAGCCCTGAATACACAGAAACATACGTAGAAAATAGAAGCAGGAAGAGGTCATTCGGCCCTTCGAGCCAACTCCGCCATTCATTATAATCATGGCTGATCATCAATACCCTGATCCCGCCTTCCCCCAGTTCCCTTCATTCCTTTAGCCCCAAGAGCTATATCTAACTCCATCTTGAAATTACCCACAACGTTCTGGCTGCAACTACTTTCTGTGGTAGTGAATTCCACAGATTTATCACCCTATGGCTGAAGAAACTTTTCTTCATCTGAGTGCTAAAATGTGTCACACCTGTGGCAAAACAGGACAAGTGGCTGCCAATTGAGGTGCAACCTTCTGTCAAAACTAAAAGCAGGAAGGCCATTTTGCAAAGGATTGTGAAGAGAGCAAATGCTGCAACCTTTGAGGGGAAGTCAGCCATCTTTGCAAGACATGCCCAAAACGCAGTGTTACCAATGCACAAATGATTAAAACAAGAGCAACAGGCAGATCTGCCTCAAAAGAGATTCAAGCCCACCCTCCACCAAGGCTCTTTGTGCACAAGACAGTGAATGAGGGCAAGGCACATGTTATAACCTGCCTGCTTACCATTGGCTGGGGACTAATGGCAATCCCACAATCCTTAGGGAGTATGAGCTTCCCCAATGACGGGGGCGGTGAAATCATTAGCAGGTTCCTGCATAAATAAAGTTGGCCAGTATGGAACCAGCTAGAGAGAGGAGTGAGCAGCAAGGGAGTTACTGCTGCTGTTGTATATATATGTTATTGTAAATAAAATTTTCTTTCTGTTCTACAAACTCGTGCTGGATTTTTCGTGGCCCTCACAAAACTGGCGACGAGGGTTAAAGTGGATAGCTGTCTACGCTGCTGAAGCCACCTCCCTGGATTTTTGTTGGATACAGGTTGGAAGTTTTTTTTCTGTTGCACCATGCCTCTTTATGGACTTTTGGATGTCTTTGATGCTGCACTGGAAAGTTGGAACCAGTATGCACAACGGTGCGTTACTATTTCCGAGCAAACAACATCACCGAAAACGAGCACCAGGTGGTCATTTTGCTCACCGCCTGCGGCCCGCATAAGTTTGGAGTGATAAAGAGCCTTACGTACCCAGCTGTGCCAGACACCAAGACGTTTGATGAACTTGTGACCTTAGTGGGGCAACATTTTAACCCAATCCCGTCCACGATAGTCCAGCGTTACTGGTTTAATACCGCTGAGAGGACCCCAGGAGAATCCCTTGCAGAGTTTCTATCCAGGCTACGTAGGATTGCGAAGTACTGTGACTATGGTGAGACATTGTCAGAAATGTTACGCGACCATTTGATTTGCAGTATTAAAAATGCGGCCACCCAGAGAAAGTTGTTAGCTGAGCCAACATTGACTTTTCAACAGGCCATTACGATAGTATTGTCCTGAGAGAGCGCAGAACGGGGTGTGCAGGAGCTACAGGGAATGGAGGTGCACGCCTTGGGACGCAACCCCTTCCGTACAAAAGCGTCTCCCCGCACCCCTGCTGTACCTTGGGCGGGGTGGCGTCCGGATCGACGGCAGTGGCTGTCGGACATTCCTCCCCGAAGGGAGCCTTCTCCAGAACCGATGGATGAGGAGCCATGTCAGCGTCGGACTTGTGAACGCCGACCCCGTTGCGGACGCAGGTCCTGGGGGCGCCAGAGGCGCTGTCGTTCCGACAGAAACTGGGGCCAACCCAGGGGCCGTACCTTCCATTTGGATGAACCTGCGGGGACTACTTCCGAGGACGTGGAGACGGAGGACGACTACCTGCAGCTGCATTGTGTGGCAGCTCCCCATGTGGCCCCCATTAAGGTGATGGCATGGGTCAATAGTCACCTGCTTAAGATAGAGTTGAACATTGGCGCAGCGGTCTCCGTGATAACCCAGAGGACATTCGACCACATCAAGCAGTGTATACAGGCCCTTACATTAACCGATACACAGGCCAGGTTGGCCACCTACACGGGGGAACCATTGGGCATCGCTGGAACTACGATGACTCCTGTTGGATGCCAGGAGGGGCGATTCCCACTTATCGTAGTGCGCGGCCACGGGCCCAGCCTGTTGGGTCGGGACTGGTTGCGCCATTTGCGGCTGCAGTGGCAGCACATCCTTCAAACAGGTTCTGGAGGGTTGACAGAGGAACTAGGACGGTATGCAAATGTATTCCAGCCCAGTTTGTGCAAGATAAAAGGGGCCGTAGCCCATATCCAGGTCGAACCAAGAGTCACGCCGTGCTATTTCCGGGCCGCCCGTGCCTTACGCCTTGCTCGAGAAGGTAGAAGGGGAGCTCACTCGTTTGGAGTCCTTGGGTATTATCAGGCCCGTCCGTTTCACTGACTGGGCAGCGTCAATTGTACCTGGAATGAAGCCAGATGCCACAGTTCGCTTGTGCGGCGACTATAAACTTACAGTGAATACGGCTTCCTGGCTCGACCGATATCCAATGCCCTGCATAGAAGATCTCCACGCAAAGCTTGCAGGCGGACTCTCATTCACGAAATTAGATATGAGTCACGCCTACCTACGGTTGGAGCTGGACCCTGCCTCCCGGCCATATGTTACTATTAGTACACACAGGGGCCTGTATGAATATATAAGGTTGCCCTTTGGGGTATGCTCTGCCTGCGCTATCTTTCAACGCGTCATGGAGGGCATCTGGAGAGGTTTACCGCATGTCGCTGTCTACTTAGATGACGTTTCGATTACAGGGACGTCGGAGCAGGAACATTTGGAAAATTTGGAGCCTGTCCTTAGACAATTCGCAGATGCTGGAGTCCGTTTATGTCGTACAAAGTGCGTCTTTCAGGCGAAGGAAGTGGTCTACCTGGGTTATCGGGTGGGCCGTGAAGATTTGCAACCCGTCGCAGAGGTGTACGCAATTCAATAGGCCCTCGTCCCGACTGACACTTTGCATCTTTGTTCTTTTCTCGGCCTCGTAAATTATTATGGTAAGTTCCTCCCCAATCCGGCAACCCCGTTGCACCTTCTGCTAAAGAAGAATTTGGGGTCAGCTGCAAGGAACCGCTTTCCGGCAGGTAAAATAGCAATTGTCGTCGTCGGGGTTACTAACCCATTACGATCCTGGATAGCCTTTGCTCATCATGTGTGATGCATCCCCATGTGGTATTGGGGCCGTCCTGTCCCACAAGATGGAGAACGGGGCTGAGCGGCCGATAGCTTTCACCTCCCGCACATTGACTGCAGCAGAAAAGAAGTACGCACAGATCGAGAAGGAGGGCCTGACGGTGGTCCTTGCGGTGAAACGCTTCCACCAGTATGTGTATGGCCGCCATTTCACTATCGTGACTGATCATAAGCCTCTGCTGGGACTTTTCCAAGAGGATAAGCCAATACCGCCCATTGCTTCCGCACGGATCCAGCGCTGGGCTTTGTTGCACGCTGCCTATGAGTATTCTCTGGAGCATAAACCAGGGACCCAGATAGCGAATACCAATGCACTGAGCCGATTGCCTTTGTCGACCGTCCCCATGTCGACCCCCATATCAGGTGAGGTGGTTGCAACCCTACATTTTATGGACTCCTTGCCTGTCACGGCATCACAGATCCGTGAGTGGACCCAGACTGAGCTAGTCCTATCAAAGTTTTGGCACATAGTCCTGTATGGTGGGCAACATAGACAGTTCCCAGGCGAGTTGCGGGCATTTTCCTCCAAGCTGCCAGAATTCAGCGTGGAAGACGGTATCCTCTTGTGGGGGACGCGTGTGGTCATCCCAGAAAAAGGATAGGACCTGATACTACACGACTTGCACAATGGGCATCCGGGTGTGACCAAAATGAAAATGTTGGCCTGGAGGTATGTCTGGTGGCCAGGCCTCGACACCAACATTGAGAAGGTGGCCCTAAACTGCTCCATTTGCCAGGAGCATCAGAAGCTTCCGCCAGCTGCGCCCCTACATCGCTGGGAATGGCCAGGGCGGCCTTGGGCGCGCTTGCATGCGGATTCCGCCAGCCCTTTTCAAGGATCCATGTTCCTTCTATTAATCGATGCCCAGTCTAAATTACTAGAGGTGCATAAGATGGCAGGCACAACGTCCTGCGCAATGATCGAGAAGATGCGTTTGTCTTTCAGTACGCATGGCCTCCCCGAGGTGCTCGTCACGGACAACGGCACTCCTTTCACAAGTGAGGAGTTTGCGAGGTTCATGGAGATAAACGGCAGACGCGATGACCACACCGCTCCACACCACCCGGCTTCCAATGGGTTGGCGGAGCGCGAGGTGCAGACATTCAAACGGGGCCTAAAGAAGCAGTCTTCCGGGTCTAATGACACGAGACTGGCTCATTTTTTGTTATCATAAAGGATCACTCCACATGCGGTGACTGGGGTAGCACCCACGGAATTCCTAATGGGCCAGAGACTTCGCACCCGCCTTAGCATGGTTTTCCCGGATATCGGTGCAAAAGTACGCCGCACTCAAGAATGGCAGTTAGGCCCCATTTAGAATACTGTGAGCAATTTTGGGCCCCACACCTCAGGAAGGACATACTGGCGCTGGAGCGGGTCCAGCGGAGATTCACACGGATGATCCCAGGAATGGTAGGCCTAACATACGATGAACGTCTGAGGATCCTGGGATTATATTCATTGGAGTTTAGGAGGTTGAGGGGAGATCTAATAGAAACTTACAAGATAATGAATGGCTTTGATAGGGTGGATGTAGGGAAGTTGTTTCCATTAGCAGGGGAGACTAGGACCCGGGGGCACAGCCTTAGAATAAAAGGGAGTCGCTTTAGAACAGAGATGAGGAGAAATGTCTTCAGCCAGAGAGTGGTGGGTCTGTGGAATTCATTGCCACAGAGGGCGGTGGAGGTCGGGACGTTGAGTGTCTTTAAGACAGAAGTTGATAAATTCTTGATTTCTCGAGGAATTAAGGGCTATGGAGAGAGGGCGGGTAAATGGAGTTGAAATCAGCCATGATTGAATGGTGGAGTGGACTCGATGGGCCGAATGGCCTTACTTCCGCTCCTATGTCTTATGGTCTTATGGCAGGGACATGGCCTTTCTCGACATCGGCCGATTCGGCAGTTTGCGCCTGGTGACCCGGTGTTCACTCAAAATTTTGCTGGTGCTGCCCAGTGGGTCCCTGGCATTATCTTTCGAAGAACGGGTCCGATCTCTTACCAGGTGCAAGCCCAGGGTCGTCTCCAGTGCAAGCATGTAGACCACGTTCGGTCCAGAAGGCCGCATCTTCCAAAGATTCCCTGCCCCCCGGAGCTCACTTCTACAGCCGCAGAGACCAGACACAGTGGAGGGTGTTCCTCACGATCTTCCTCTGGCGCCGCACTCAAAGCCTGCACAGGTCGTTGCAGAACCACGTGGAGATAGGGATGCCGAGATGACAGAGGCTTTGGACTCCGACTCTGAGATGGAGACACAGGATGCCTCAGAAGGGGAGACCTCGATCCGACGGGCCGTGGATGTATAACCGTTACGCTGCCCGATCCAGCGCCTCGTGCAAATGGTGTCTGGCCTGCAGCAAAACGAGTACGACGCCCTCCTTCGCCAGGGTCTCCGGTGGATTCCTTGGACTTGGGGGGGGGGGGGGGGATGTTATAACCTGTCTGCTTACCACTGGCTGGAGACTAATGGCAATCCCACAATCCTTCGGGAGTATGAGCTTCCCCAATGAGGGGCGCGGAGAAATCATTAGCAGGTCCCTGCATAAATAAAGCTGGCCAGTATGGAACCAGCTAGAGAGTGGAGTGAGCAGCAAGGAAATTACTGCAGCGTTTGTGTGTTGTCATGTGAGAGTGCCTTTAACAAACAGATGTTTAAGCAATGTACCTTTAAGAAATGCAGTGCTGTCAGAGTGTGGGTGGAGCTGGGCTTTAGATCAGCCATTTTGCAGTTTTTTAGTTTCAGTTTGAAAAGAGCTGGGGGTGTCTGTGTTTGCAGTGAGCTGGATCTGCTGTGATCTCTGCCATGAAAGACTATCCCTGGATCATTTGGGTGATTTAAACTCATAAAAGTAATGCCTTTAACCTGATGTGTTTCTGTTTAAAGGTGTTAAGTCTCTTGGATGTTGAAAGGAATAACTGAAGGATTATTTAGTGTTGTAATATTTTCAGAGTTATCTTTGAAGTAAGGGGTGTTAAGAGATCCAATGTTTATTTAAAAGGGTTAAGTTGAATTCATAGAATAAACATTGTTTTGTGTTTAAAAACCCACGTGCCCATAATTGTAATCCCACTCCTGGAGAACAAGCCGTGTGCTCGGAAAAGCAACAATACATTAAAGGGGGAGGTTGGTTGAACTCCATGATACATTTTGGGGTTCTGAAAAGCCTCGCCTATAACAGTGTATATACATATATGTTATTGTAAATTAAGTTTTCTTTCTGTTTTACAAAGTCGTGCTGGATTCTTCGTGGCCCTCACTAAAGCACGTGATCAAAATGTGAAGCACACTTCAGCAACTAACCAAACCACCCAGACTCCTTTAGAGAAAGCAGAGTCAACAGAAGGGGAGGCAGCAGCAGAAGAGGAGTGGCATTTCATGAAAAAGAGAGACATAAAACAGTCCATGGGTGTGCAGGTTTGGCACCAAAGAAGGAAAAGACTGGGAATCTAAAATCTTTAAATGGTATTGAAAATTGCCTATATTAAATTGTGTAGTGTTAACGTCATAATGCAACATGCGTGGACCATGGGTTACCTGATCAATGTGAAAGCTGACCTGCTGTTCCTGAGGGATGTTACACTTCAGCAGCCACAGGTAATGGTCCCAATGGCCATCGATCTGGTCAGGAGGAAATAATTTCCATTTGCCCTCGGTATTCTGCTGCGGGTAGGCAACGTCACCATCACTGAAGTTAAGGTGGTAGTGGGAAGTCACCTCCTCGTACCAGGCATAATGCACAAAAATGCTCTCTCTGGTTAATTAATGTGTGAGCGACTCTTAAAGACTGAGCAACTAAACATCCAACGGATGCTCCCACTGCTGCTGGCGACGTCAAGATCAGTCCGTCTGTGACATCAACTGATGGATGATCAACAGGGCCAACAGTAAACTGGATACCATAAGATCATATGATATAGGAGCAGAATTAGGCCATTCAGCTCATTGAGTCTGCTCAACATTCAATTTTGGCTTATATGTTTCTTATCCCCATTCTCCTGCCTTCGCCACGGAACCCCTGATCCCCTCACTAATCTTAAAGACATTCAGTAACTTGGCCTGCACAGCCATCTGCGGCAATGCGTTCCACAGATTCACCACCCACTGGCTGACGAAATTCGTCCTCATCTCAGTTTTATTCTCCTAGCCTGTCCAAGTCCTTCTGCAGCCTCCCCACTCCTTATACAATAATAAGAATCTTTTATAGTGTTAATAGGCATTAACACTGCAATGAAGTTACTGTGGAAATCCCCTAGTCGCCACACTCAGGCCCCTGTTCAGGTACACTGAGGGAGAATTCAGAATGTCCAATTCACCTAACAAACACGTCTTTCGGGACTTGTGAGAGGAAACCGGATGCCCGGAGGAAGCACATGCAGACATGGGGAGAACGTGCAGTTTCCACACAGACGTGGCCCAAGCTGGGAATCGAACCCGGGTCCCTGGCGCTGTGAATCAACAGTGCTAACCACTGTGCTACTGTGCCGCAACACGTGCCCATCTACATATCTTGGCATCATCTGCAAACCTAGCAATAATGCCCTCAGTTCCTTCTTTCAGATCATTAATTCATATCATTAATAGTTGTCGTCCCAACACTGACCCCTGTGGAACACCACTAGCCACCAGCTGCCATCTGAAAAAAGACCCCTTTATCCCCACTCTCTGCCTTCTGCCAATCTTCTGTCCATGCCAGTAACTTGCCCCTAACACTATGGGCACTTATCTTCTTTTGGAGGCTCCCCTCTATTAGTTTTTGAGTTGTCCTCTGTTTGTTTTTAAAGGCTTCCCAATCCCCTGGCTTCCCACTAATCCTTGCCGCATTGTATGCTTTTCCTTTTGATTTGATGCTGTCCAAGACTTCCCTTGTCAGCCATGGTTGCCTCGCCCCCCCCTTAGCATGTTTCATCCTCCTTGTGATGAATTTCTGTTGTCGCTCCCGAATAACCCCCAAAACACCTGCCATTGCTGTTCCACTGTATTCCCTGCTAGGCTCCTTTTCCAATCAACTCTGGCTAGCTCCTCCCTCATGTCTTTGTAGTTACCTTTGCTCAGTTGAAATACTGTTACATCTGATTCCAGCTTCTCCCTCTCAAACTGCAGAATAAATACTATCATATTGTGGGCACAGTAAGAAGTCTTACAACACCAGGTTAAAGTCCAACAGGTTTGTTTCGAATCACTAGCTTTCAGAGCACAGCCAGCATCCAACGCCGTCATCTCCACATCACATCATATTGTGGTCACTGCCCCCTAAGAGTTCCTCCATGTTAAGTCTGCCTTGTTCTGAGAAGCACCTGTTTTAATGAGGAGCTAAAGGAAATTAGTACAAGTAAAGAAATGGTTTGGGAGAAATTAATGGGATTGAAGGCGGACAAATCTCCAGGGCCTGATAATCTGAATCCCAGAGTATTTAAGAAAGTGGCCTTAGAAATAGTAGATCCATTGGTGGTCATTTTCCAAAATTCTATACACTCTGGAATGGTTCCTACAGGGTGGAGGATAGTGAATGGAACCCTGCTATTCAAAAAGGGTGTCAGAGAGAAAACAGCGAACTATGGATGAGAGACTAAATCGGTTAGGATTATATTCATTGGAGTTTAGAAGAGTGAGGGGATCTCATAGAAACTTACAAAATTCCAACAGGATCAAAAAGAATATTCCCGATGGTGAGAGTTCAGAACTAGGGGTCATAGTTTGAGGATAAGGGGTAAACCTTTTAGGACTGAGGTGAGGAGAAATTTCTTCACCCAGAAAGTGGTGAATCTGTGTTATATTACCACGACTGGTAATATGTTGTATTCTTTGTCGTTTCCTCCAGAATGATCCGATGTAGTGTTGGCAAAGAATATACCAATCTAAAGATTGAAACAAACTAATTTATTATTACACTACTAATTAAAGGAAGTTCGCACACTCGACTGAGTTATAGATGATAACACAAATGATATTGAATCTGTACTACAGTATTCAATATTCTATCTAACTACTGACTACATTATGACTTGACCTTGTGCTATATATCTCTAATCAACTTTCACTCTGCTCTCTCCATGTTCTCTTCAGCTTCTCCCAGAATTCCTAGCGAGGTTGTCTTAAATACAGTGAATTAGTAATGCCCTCTAGTGTTTGATGCAATTATTCACCCTTCACTATCCTGACTATATACATATTACATTCGCTACCTAGGAAAGTAGTTCAGTGTGTAATTTCAAGAAGGAATTAGACTTAGCTCTTGGGTCTAAAGGGATCAAGAGATATCGGGGGGGGGGGGGGGTCCTGACTATATGCATATTACATTCGCTACCTAGGAAAGTAGTTCAGTGTGTAATTTCAAGAAGGAATTAGACTTAGCTCTTGGGTCTAAAGGGATCAAGAGATATCGGGGGGAGGGGGAGAGATTGGGATCAGGGTAGGATCAGGGTATTGAACGTCATGATCAGCCATGATGATAATGAATGGCGGAGTAGGCTCGAAAGACCGAATGGCCTCCTTCTATTTTCTATGTTTCTATCTTACACACCACCAAATCTAGAATAGCTTGTTCCCTGGTGGGTTCTCCCACAAGCTGCTCCAAAACACCATCTCGTGGACATTCCACAAATTCATTTTCTTGGGATCTGCTACCAACCTGATTTTCTCAGTCCACCTGCACATTGAAGTCCCCCATGTTTGTTGTAATATGCCTTTCTTATATGCCTGTTCTATCTCCTGATTTATTTTCTGCCCAACATCCTGACTACTGCTAGGGGATCTGTACATAAATCCCATCAGGGTCTTTTTTCCTTTGTCATTCTTCAACTCTACCCACACAGATTCTTTGCCTTCAAACCCTATACCGCTTCTCGCTATCGATTTAATTTTATTCCATATGAACACCCCTTCCCCTCTGCCCACCTCCCTGTCCTTTCGATAGGACACATATCCTTGGATTTACTTGCAGCCACTTCTCTGTGAGGCCCACAGCATCATACCCGCCAATTGCAATGTGCACTACAAGCTCATTTACCTGGTTTTGTATACTGCACGCATTTAGGTACAATACCTTCCGTCCTCCGTTGACCGCACCCCCCCCCCCCCCATATCTACTGTGCCTGAAGTTAGATTGCTGCCACTTTTCATACTCTGTTATATTACTTGTTCTGGAAACTTTACTAACCTCTCCTGAGCTCTCCTCCCCCTTTTAACTAGTTTAAAGTCCTCATCATTAACCTGCACTCCTACCTTCTCCTTTAACTTTGATTTCTAATTTTCCATACAACTAAACCCTCCTCGCCACTATTGAGATAAAACCCTATCTACAGTCTTAGTTATTGATTCACCAGAACTCTCGTCCCAGCATGATTCAGATGAAGACCATTCCATCGGAACAGGTGCCATTGTCCCATGAATTCAACCCATTTCTCCTACACCAACCTTTGAGATATGCATTTACCTCTTTAATCTTATTGACCCTGTGCCAATTAGCTCATGGCTCAGGGAGCAATCTATGGATTATTACCTTTTTGGTTCTACTTTTTAATTCAGCCCCTAGCTGCTCATATTCCTTCAGCAGAACCTCTATACTTGTTCTACTTCTGTCGTTGGTACCTACGTTGATACCACGATGGAAACAGGAAGAAATGCCAAGCTGTTTTCAGAAGCCTGCATAATTATACCTGGTCGGTGCTGGACATGTCTGTCCATTCCAGAATAGACTTTCTGTTTGTATCCCGAGTATTCATGGTAAGATCCACTGACATCAAGCAGGCGTACTTCTCTGGCCACTTGGAGATGGAGTGGGGGGAGGATGGAGGAATGTCCCAAATCCAGAGAAGCATGCAGAATCTGCTCCTGCTGCAGTCAATGGGACTTAATTCAGGAGGACTCAGAGAGGTGTAGAGTCAGCAGGGCTCTCGCCTCGACCAAGGTCATCTTCCAATCCAGAGTCCACTCTGTGGAACAGTTTGAGATGTGTTTGAATTTCTTCTTCCAAAGGGTAGAGAGAGAACGCTCTGTGACCAGCCGTCTGAAGGAAGACAACAACTTGGTAACATCATTGTAGTTTGACATACATATTGAGGATCGGCAAATCCTTTGATGCCAGATTGTACGACGTGAAGTCCACGACTTCCCAGTCCTTCCTATCCTCATCATGGAGGTCTTAGATGACAGCAACCATGGGAGTTTTGACAAACCTCTAACTCTGAACGAGTAAAATTCCTAAAAGCAAATGTTTACTAGCTCAGTTGTATTCAGCTCTGTGGACTGGATCAGCCCAGGTCTGCTGAAAGCTTCTGGCCAACAGAATGTCAGAAGCCATGAGGAATGGATTATCCTCATCTACAAACAGAAGGGTAAAATCTGTGAAAATTGGAAATTGGCAGTCCATTTCATACTTAATGAGGACTACAAAATTCTGTCCAAGATCGTTGCCATTTGGATCAAGTCAGCTCTGGAGTTCGTAATCCATCCTGACCGTGCGGTACATGATGGGAAGATCTGATAGTCTTGCACATAGTCTTTCCTATCTGCATGACATGGGGGTGGACATCTGCCTCATCAGCCTGGACCAGGAGAAGGCCTTTGACATAATATCACACACCCATGTGATGGATTCGCACACCAAAATGGTGTTTGGGGTGGGAATATGCAGTTGGATCCAACCACATTAGATAAACATCAGTAGCAAGAAAAGTAAAAGTAAACTTACCATAGTCCCAGATGACCAAAGGCTGCTTTCCCCTTTGAGGGAAGAGCTGCAAGGTGGTGGTTTAACCTGAGGTTCATCATACCTCAGGCGAGGGGAAAGGTTAAGAAGGCGGGCCTTCATGAACAACCTCAGCTGGTTCGGGAATTGAACCCGTGCCGCTAAAATCACTCTGCATCATGAACCTGTTGTCCAGTCAACTGAGCTAAACATCAGTAGCACAGTTTAAATCAATGGTTGGGAGAAGGGGAGGGAGAATAAAAAAGCTTCCAATCAAATTGGGAGTCAGGCAAGGCTGTGTTCTAACCTCTGTTTTATCTGTGTTTTCTATCAATCCTTTTGTCAAGTCTATCAGAAAGGATGTGAGCATGAGGAGTGTCAATCCCAGGCAGCAAAGGCTTACAGGTCAAGCCTCCCTGTACAGGATGACATTACTTTTTTCTGATCAGATTTGCTGTCGGTACAAAGACTGATGAATATCTGCAACCAATCTTAACTGGCCTCATGAGCCACAGTAAATCGCGGCAAAAGCAAACCCATGTTCTTTGCGTATTGGGCCAACCAACACTTTGTCCCCTTCACCATCAGGTCAGAGTACCTGAAGGTGCCACGATTTAATTCAGAGAGTCCAGGGAATGAGCAAAAAACTGAGAGGAACATTTAGCCAAGTTAAGGCAGATACTGGGACAGTGGGAATGATGCTCCCTCTTTGTTACAGGTAAGAATTTGGTCATCAGGTGTGAGATGCCCACTGTTGCTGCAGGTGCAGCAGCCTAGCCCATATCCCCAATCCTGTGCTGCAGCGGTCACCCGAGCTATCTTCCATTTTATCAAGAGATCGTCTGAATGTTCGAATCTCTGGATTGATGGGTGTCACAAGGCTATACCCCCGTTATTTGTGAAAATATGATTGTTCAACAGATTGAAAAATTTGAAATGCGACTGAACCAACTACTTAAAAATGCAAGGCTAACTTCCAAGGTGAAGGTGATAAACAAACAAATCAGGGAAGTGTGAAGACAGAGACATTTCCCATAATTCAGAGATTTATTGTCGGAGGAAGAGATATTAAAAGGCAGAGTGCTGACGATTGAAACAATGGCTGCCACAGATAGACAAACCCAAGACATCTTGGAAATACACAATGGTTGAGCAATTTCAGACCAGGCTGCAACCACTTCAGAGGGATTGAAAGAATGTTTTCATCAGAGGAAACAGTCTGAAAGCTGGTCCGTCTCTCTCTCTCGGAGCAAGTGTATTACCCGGTTCAGAAGCCAACTTTACCAGAAACCTACCAGCAAACCCAGATCTCGTCACCTGCGCAAGGCTAAGCTTCATGCAGCTGTGGTGCCCAGGGCACACCATTTTTAAAAGAAATTTAGAGTACCCAATTATTTTCTTTTCCAATTAAGGGGCAACTTAGTGCACTTAGGGCACCAATCCACCTAACCAGCACTTCTTTTGGGTTGTGGGAGTGAAACCCACGCAAATACGGGGAGAATGTGCAATCTGCACACGGACAGTGACCCAGGGCCGGGATTCGAACCCGGGTCCTCAGCGCCGTAGTCCCAGTGCTAACCACTGCGCCACCGTGCTGCCCCATGCACAGAGCACACCTGACAAGGACCCAAATGAGCAGGTTCTTCCTGGAGGTGGAAGGTAAATGTGAACGGTGCCAGAGGGGCCCGACCAACCACACCCACATGTTCAGCACCTGACATGTCGGGTTTTGGACAGCCTTCTTCAAGACAATATTCAAGGTTGTGGGGGTGACTGCCTGAGAATGGCAGTCTTCGGAGTATCGAACCAGCCAAAGCTACATATGGGGCAGAGGGCTGACGCCCTAACCTTTGCTTCTCTAATCGCATGCCATCGAATCCTGTCCGGCTGGCGATTATCAGCACCACCCACAGCTACAGACTGGCTGGCAGACCTATCGGAATTTCTCCACCTGAAGAAGATTAAGTACACCATCCGAGGGTCTGAAGATGGCTTCCACAAAATCTGGGGGCCATTCACCAAACTGTTCCGAGGCCTTTTTGAAGCAAACAACTGATAGAGCGGTGATGGGGTGGGGTACGGGCACGGGGGGACATCTGGGAGCCACGAGGACCACAGCGAGCAGACAGAAATAAAAGGAGTGAACCAGGGGGGAGAGACCGGAAGAAACACCAAGGGGCACGGCAGAGAGACAGTGACCGACATGGGGACCAGAGGGCCCAACACAGGCCACACGAAAACAAACCCTCAAAAAGCAGGCAGACAACAGGATGGGAAGAGCGGACAAGAAGGGAGGGGAGGCCAAGTGACATGAAGAGGGAAAAGAGAAGGAGGGCTGTGCCGACAGACAAACACCGAACAACCATCCATGGTGAAGTAAAGGGCCGAGGATAAGACCTGGAAACAGCAAAAAGGGGGAGGTTTGGGGGGGGGGTGGGGGGTGGAGAGAGGGTGCTGGAAAAGAACATGTAAACTGTAACCATCTGATCTATCTTTATGTACAGTGTAAAAATGTAAAACGTTAATAAAAATGTTTTTTTAAAAAGTAATTACAATATCTACCTCTGACGACATCCACAAAACAATGTTTAAAAATTCACACCTCGAGGACTTCCGGTGGCGGCTATGAGGGAGTAGGTCACATATTTGTTGGCTCCCGTTTCGGTCGGACTTTTGGACCTGTTCCCCAGACTTTTTTGCGCTTTTGAGCGCAGAGCTGGGAAGCAATAGTACTCAGGCACTGAACCCATACAGAATTGTATGGACTTAAGAAGCCGGAGGGACCGTAAACAGCAGAAGAAGTGGTCAAGCAAGGGCACAGTGGAGGCTGTGAGAGAGACCAATATGGCCGATGTCCAGAGCAAGGTGCCGACAGCCCAGCCTACAATGGAGCAGCTGCTACAGGCCATGCAGGAGGGCTTTTTAGCTCTGAAGCGCGATAACTTGGAGCTGCTCCAGAAGTCGATGGACCAATTGGAAAAAAGGCTGGATGATCAGGCTGAGAAGCTCCTGAAGCTGGAGAAGACGGTGGAGGAGCAGCCCGACATTCAAACTGTGATGGACGTGGAGATTCGGAGGTTGAGGGATCAGCAAAAAAAAATCCTGGAAAGGCTGGAGGATTTGGACAACAGATCTCGCCGGCAAAGTGAAAGAACCGTTGGCCTCCCGGAGGGGGCTGAGGGGCTGGATGCTGCCGCGCATGTGGAGGGTATGTTTCAGAAGCTGCTGGAAAATGAGGTGTTACCTCGCCCGCCGGTGGTGGACAGGGCACACAGAGTGCAGGTGAGGCAGCCGCGACGAGGGGGTCCCGCACGAGCGATGGTGATCCGGTTCCACAGGTACCTGGACAAGGAGCGGGTTCTGCAATGGGCCAAGAGCACACAAAGCTGTACTTGGGACAATAGCACCCTGCGTGTTTACCAAGACCTGAGCACTGAGGTGGCCAGGAGGAGGGGAAGCTACAGGCAGGTGAAGGAGATTTTGTACAAGAACAAGGTGAAATTCGGGCTGCTTTTTCCAGCGTGACTGTGGGTTACGTATGAGAGTCAGCACCACTATTTTGAGGAATCCGAGGAAGCGACGGACTTTGTTAAGAAGCAAGAGATGGCCCTGAGCTGAGGACTCTTGGGCTCATGGTAGAACCTTTAAGTCTATTTTGTTTTTCTCTCGCTGTGAGAGATGCCTGCATGCTTGGGTCCGTTCTTTTCGTTTTTCGACCTTTCTAGGTGGAGGTATTTTGGTTGCGATGTGTTTTTATTGTTCTTTTTCGTGGTTTGCTTGAATGTTTCCTTTTTGGGTTACTTGTTTGGTTGGAGTTTTGGTAGGGGGAAAATATAAAAAAGAAAATAGTTAAAAAGGTGCTGTTATGATGGGGGTTTCGGGGGAATTTTTTGAAATCTTTTCCTGTGTTTGGAGGGGAAGGGCTGAGACTGCCTGGTACTTCTTATCTCTATTTGTTTGATTTAAATTGCACTATTGTTGGGGATGCTTCTGACTTGTATAAAGAATTTGTTTAAGCAGGACTCGTTTGGGGAAGCGATATGGATGGGCCGGGGGGAGGGCAGCCAGGGAACAATGGGTGAGAGACGCACTGGCGCCGAAGCTGGGGGCCACCAGGCTAGCTTGGTGGGCTAGTCAACGGAAGCCAGGTGGGAGGTGGTCATATAGTTAGATTAGAGCAGGGGTTAGGTGGTAGGATGGTGTTGCTAGGGGGAGGAGAGGGGGAGGGGGGGAGGGGGGGGTTGATCTGCTGACGAGGTGGAACTTGGACATGGCAACAGTGGGGAGGTCATGGGTGGAGCCGGCCAGGAGGCAGGCCAGAGGATGCGCGACACATGGCTGGGGGGCTGGCCAAGGAAAGGGGATGGCTGATTGGCAAAGGGGGGGGGGGGCGAGGTGCCCCCCCAACCAGGCTGATCACCTGGAATGTTAGAGCGCTAAACGGGCCAGTGAAGAGGGTGCGTGCGTTCGCGCATTTGTGGGTTCTGAAGGCAGACGTAGTCATGCTGCAGGAGACGCACCTGAAAGGGGCAGACCAGGTTAGGCTAAGGAAGGGCTGGGTTAGTCAGGCCTTTCATTCGGGGCTCGACACTAAGACCAGGGGGGTTGCGATCCTGATTAATAAAAGGGTTCAATTTGAGACGGAGGGTACAGTTGCGGATGGGGGCGGCAGATTTGTTATGGTTAGGGGTAAGCTCGAAGGGGTGAGAGTAGTCTTGGTTAGTATGTATGTCCCTAATTGGGACGCTGTGGATTTTATCAAGCGGTTGCTAGGGAAGATCCCCGACTTGGACTCGCGCAAACTGATCATGGGTGGGGACTTTAACACAGTCCTGGACGCGAGCCTGGATCGGTCGTGTTCAAAAACGGGCAGGTTGCCAGCGATGGCAAAGGAACTGAGAGGGTTCATGGAGCAAATGGGGGGAGCTGATCCGTGGAGATTTAGCCGGCCGTTGGTGAGGGAGTTTTCGTGCTACTCCCACGTACAGAAGATGTATTGCCGAATTGAGTAGGGACTTGCTGGCCGGGATGGTGGGGGCAGAATATTCGGCAATTGCCATATCGGATCATGCTCCGCACTGGGTAGATCTACAGATTTGTAAGGATAGCTTTCAGCGCCCACAATGGAGGCTGGAAGTTGGATTGCTAGCGGACGAGGCGGTGTGTGAGAGACTCAGGAGATGTATGCAGAATTACCTGCAGGTAAATAATACCGGAGAAGTCTCAGCAGCGGTGCTCTGGGAGGCGCTGAATGCATGGTGAGAGGGGAGCTGATCTCAATCCGGGCTCATAGGGACAGGACAGATAGGGCAGAAACGGACCGACTGGTTAAGGAAATTTTACGGACGGACAGGAGCTACGCGGGGTCCCCGAGGCCAGAGTTACTCAGGAAATGACAGAGGCTGCAGGCCGAGTTCGGGGTGCTGACTACAGGCAAGGCCGTAGAACAGCTTAGAAAGGCAAAAGGCGCGATATATGAGCATGGAGAGAAGGCCAGCAGAATGCTCGCGCAGCAACTAAGGAAGAGAGAAGCGGCTGGGGAGATACGAAGGATAGCGGATGGGGAGGGAAATCTGGTGGGGGGCCCGGCAAGGCTGAACAAGGTGTTTAGGAACTTTTATAGTAAGCTGTACACTTCGGAACCCCCCAGGGGACCGGAGGGGATGAGGCGATTCCTGGACGGACTGACCTTCTCAAGAGTGGGTAGGGGAATGGTAGACGGACTGGGGGCCCTGGTCAGGATCGAAGAGGTATTGGGGGGCCTGAAGGTCATGCAGTCGGGTAAAGCCCCGGGGCCGGCTGGGTATCCGGTGGAGTTTTATAAAAGGTTCGCCGAGATAGTGGGGTAGGTGCTGGTCAGGGTTTTTAACGAGGCAAGAGACAGAGGGGTTCTATCCCCGACGATGTCGCAGGCCACTATTTTGCTTATTCTGAAACGGGATAAAGACCCGGAGGCTTGTGGGTCTTACAGGCCGATCTCTTTGATCAACGTAGACGCTAAACTACTGGCCAAGATCTTGGCGACTAGAATTGAGGACTGTGTACCGGACGTAATTGTGGAGGACCAAACCGGGTTCGTAAAGGGTAGGCAACTGGTGGCCAATCTAAGAAGGCTGCTTAATGTGATTATGATGTCCCCGGAGAGCAGGGAGGCAGAGATAGTGGCAGCTATGGATGCGGAAAAGGCTTTTGACCGGGTCGAGTGGGATTATCTGTGGGAGGTGCTGGGACGGTTTGGGTTCGGGGAGGGGTTCATTGACTGTGTTAGGCTGTTATATCAGGCCCCAGAAGGTAGTGTAAGGACGAACAGGATGCCATCAGATTATTTCAGACTGCACCGCGGGACAAGACAGGGTTGCCCTCTCTCCCCACTGCTGTTCGCGCTGGCCATAGAGCCCCTGGCAATTGCTCAGAGAGCTTCAAAGGACTGGAAAGGGCTGGTCCGGGGGGAACGGGACGGGGGGGGGGGGGGGGGGACGGGGACCGTAAAGTCTTGTTATGTAGGGATGACCTGCTGTTATACATATCGGACCCAATGGCGGGGATGGACGGTATCATGGAAACCCTGAGGGAATTTGGCCGGTTTTCAGGATATAAACTGAACGTGGCTAAGAACGAGTTGTTCGTAATTCAGGCGAGGGGGCAGGAGAGTAGGCTGAAGAGGTTACCGTTCAGGCTGGTAGGAGAAAACTTCAGATACTTGGGAATACAGGTGGCACGGGACTGCGGCAAGTTGCATAAGCTCAACCTGCCCCGACTGGTGGAATGAGTGAGGGAGGAGGTTCGGAGTTGGGATGTGTTTCCGCTGTCATTAGCGGGAAAGGTGCAGACTGTTAAGACGACAATTCTCCCGAGATTCTTGTTCATATTTCAGGGTCTCCTGGGTTTTGTCTGGGCTGGAACGTCCCCGCGGGTGAAGAAGGTGTTGCTCGAAAGGAACAGAGGGGAAGGGGGGCTGGCATCGCCGAACTTCAGCAACTACTACTGGGCGGCCAACATAGCGATGATAAGGAAATGGATGGTGGGTACGGGGTCGGTTTGGGAGCGAATGGAGGCTGCTTCAGGCAGGGGCACCAGTTTGGCAGCCCTGGTTACGGCGCCACCGCCGCTCCAGCCGGCGCGGTACTCCACCAGCCCTATAGTGGTAGCAGCTCTTTGGATCTGGGGCCAGTGGAGGAGGCATATAGGGGAAGTGAGAGCATCGGGCTATCGGACATGACGAGCTTTCTCGGACTAGAGAAAGTTAATTTCGCCTTGAGAGGTTCGCTATCAGGGTTCGCCCGGAGGTGGCAGCCATTCATTGACTTCTTCGCGGAAAATTAACCGTCAGCGGGGTGGGGGTGTGTGGTTTAGAGTAGAGGGTGGTTTAGGCAGGTCCTTGCCAGAATGGAGTTGTAGTTTGTACTATGCGTTATTTGCTTTTCTTTTTTGTACAGTACTATACAATGTCATTGTTTTATATGCAAAAAATACCTCAATAAAATTGTTTATTTAAAAATAAATTCACACCTCCAGGACAAAGGACTTAATCAGATATTTTTAACCTTTTTTAAATTGGATTCTATTTTCCATTATTTCAGGTATCTATGTGTGTACATCTGCATGTGAGAAGTCATGATTTTTATACCCTCAGGTTTAGCAGTTAATAAATTTGTTCATTCTTTGACCACAGAAAACCTTGTCTGATTGGCTCCTTAATGCTCACAGCTTATAAAGTTAAATACATTTGGATTTGAAAAAGGATTATACTCTTGAAAAAGAATTTAAACCTTTATTGTGACCAACCAAGGAGGTTGAACAGAGGGGACCAGTTCAACCCTTCCCACCTGGTCGTAACATGGGGAACAATTATACTCAACATCACCCTCATTCTAATGGCCACCTGAGTGTGCAGCTGTATCAAACTGTGTGTAGACCCTCCGTATGCAAACACCAAGTATCACTCGGTGCGGAGGTTCTACCTGTCCCGGAGTTACAAAGGATGGGTCTGACTACGTTGCTCCGGAATAGTCCAAGCATTTGGACTCTACCATGCCACCTGTCCCTTGTGGAAACATTTGTGCAGAAAAACACCATTTTCCAATCAAGTCAACCAGACAGCGCCTGCATGGAACAACCTCGAGGCCCTGCGGGAAAAAGAGATGGTGATCCTGTCAGATGGTTGTCTGAGCAGACTGTCAAGCTCATTTGGCAGAAAGCCTCACTGCCAGAAGATTCAAACAAGCACCAAGACATCGCCTGGCGAGTGGTGAAAAGGACACTGCACACCAGACCCTTTATGCTCACCCGCTGCACTGTCCTACAAGTGGTTGCAGTAGGTAAAAGATTGTCATCTACCTGCTTCTGGAATGTGTCTTTGCAAAGTAGGTCTGAAAAGAGATGCAAAGGTTTTTGTCAAAGTTCATCCTGAGCAGCTGCATGATACAGGACTCTATCTATCGGCTGTTTCAGGTCACACAGGCCAAGTCAAAAATCAACTGTTGTTTGGGAATCTTAAACTCAGTGAAAGGGATTCTGTGGTCTTCCCAAAATATGCTGACCTTTCAGCTCAAAGAGAAGTTCACAACCAAATGTTGCAGAATGGCACATTCCAAGATCCAGGACTAAGTGTTGAGGAAGTGCTACCTTTCATGCTATATTCACATACTATTTCCCTAAAAAGGAAGCTGTCTGTTCACAGGCCTGCTTCAACATTGTTCTGCAATCCATTGCTAGGAGATGTACAAGAATAGCCCAATCAACAAGCCCTCTGACTCTCTGTGATTAGGTCCAGATCAGGGAGATCAGTGGAAAGCTATATTGGAACATCTCACAGCAATGCATATTGAGCGTAAATAATTCTGTGCTTTGCTAACAGTGTTCTCTAATTTGACAGTCATTGTGTTAAAGTTATTCCACCCTCATGCTGAGAGGTTGGGTGGATAATCTACAGTCAGGTCTTTCACAATGCTTCTCTGTAATCAGTCAATTGTTGCTGCCTGTCAATTTACTCTCTAATTAATAATAAGAAGTCTTTATTATTGTCACAAGTAGGCTTACATTAACACTGCAATGAAGTTACTGTAAAAATCCCCTAGTCGCCACACTCTGTTCGGGTACACAGAGGGAGAATTCCGAATGTCCAATTTAGCGAACACGTCTTTCAGGACTTGTGGGAGGAAATCGGAACACCCGGAAGAAACCCACGCAGACATGGGGAGAATGTGAAGACTCCACACAGACAGTGACTCATGCCGGGAATCAAACCTGGGACACTGGCGCTGTGTAGCAACAAAGAACAAACAAAGAACAAAGAAATGTACAGCACAGGAACAGGCCCTTCGGCCCTCCAAGCCCGTGCCGACCATGCTGCCCGACTAAACTACAATCTTCTACACTACCTGGGTCCGTATCCCTCTATTCCCATCCTATTCATGTATTTGTCAAGATGCCCCTTAAATGTCACTATGTCCCTGCTTCCACCACCTCCTCCGGTAGCGAGTTCCAGGCACCCACTACCCTCTGCGTAAAAAACTTGCCTCGTACATCTACTCTAAACCTTGCCCCTCTCACCTTAAACCTATGCCCGCTAGTAATTGACCCCTCTACCCTGGGGAAAAGCCTCTGACTATCCAGTGCTATCTTCACCTCTGGAACCAGTTGGCATCAACAAGTCAACCAGGATTATCAACTTCATTTTTCTGAAATTCCAAATCTACCATTTCACGTAATTCACAAATAGGTGTGTTTTCTTTTGTGATTTTAGTACAACAATGTTATGTCAGTGTTGAAAGTTCCAATTAGCATTAGTTTCAAATTGGACTATTAATGAAATGTTCCAAATAATGTTTTAGAATAAGTACTAATCTTTTTAGTTCACTGTAGCCAAAATTGGGTTCAATGTCTGAGCCAATTCCAGAAGAATACTTGGTTGGACATTTAAAATAAATGCACTGGTGATATTAAAATATGCTTTTTCAACAAATTCAAACGTACATTGAAATTGTTTAAAGGGGTCAGGAAGATGATCATAGACTAGATAATGATACTTTTGCACTTGATTTATAAATGTTTGCAGTGCTTGGACAGAGGGTGGGATCCTTCAACTGAAAATAAACACATTTTAAGGATGTTGCGATTCTGGGTGAATTACAGTGCAAGTTTAAGTGTCAGTGCGAAATGATTTCCACTTCAGATCAATGCTAAACTTGTAGCATAAGGACAGTGTCACTGCCTGATTTTGCTTTGGAAGACAGTGGAGAAAAATTAACTGCAGTCTCAAACAGCTTTGCTTTGAACTGTATGCAGTATACGTCTTGTGCATTGATGTCCCAAGTACTTTTTAAACTTACTTTATCTTAAGAGAATGGGCTATTCTCTCCCTAATACACAGATTCCTACCTACTGAGAGTGAGTTAGGGGTGTGCATATGTGTGGATGTGCGTACAGCAATCTGCCCTGAACAGGCTGGAACTCAAAATGCAACTACCCAGATCATCAGCTGCAGGGTACATGCACTCTAATGCATGAAAGATTACTCCGTTAAACTTGTACTGGAGGCTCAAAGTTCTAAACTTAAAGTATGCGTGATGTGCTCTAGTTGGCTCAGTCGTAACATTTTTGCCTTTGTGCCAGAAGTTTGTGATTCAAGCCTGTTATGTGCTGTGTTATGACCGTGGTAAAGATCTACACAGAAAATCTAGTTCTTTGACTAGTAATAGTTTATTAACAAGACGAACATGTGGAAAGATAACTAACGAACCATTAAACAAACGGTAACTAATAATTGAATTCAGTGACTTCTCCTGGAGCTACTTCTAGTGTGACTGTCCTTTAGTATGACTTACTACCAACTACTGGATAGCTTGAGTCATGTGATAGATCTCTATCGCCACCTGTTGGCTGAAGGTCAAATCGATAACTATATACATTAATAGATAACTATATATAAAACTATGCACAGGCATATCACCACAAAGCCCACTCCAGAACTTGAGCGCATAGATACAAGCTGATGCTTACAATTTTTGGTGAGATATTAAGCTGAGGGAACATCTGAGGATTAGATAGATGCAAAAGATCTCATGGCATTGTTTGAAGAAGAAAAGAGGAGTTCTCTCAGTACCCTGGCCAATATTTATTCCTTAAATGACATATTTAAAGAATAGATTCAGTGCTGTTGGTATTTGCTGCATGCCAGTGATGTGTGACAAAAAACACATTTCAGGAGTATTGCACTAGATATGAAACAGGTTGGGATGCCTTGATGATATTTGAGGTCCTAAAAAAAGTCAGATCAGTCTTATTGATCTAAAACTGAATATAAATAATGATATGCCCAGTTAATTGGTAACTATGTATCCTCCCCATGTCTGCCTGGGTTTCACCCTCACAACCCCCAAAGATGTGCAGGGTAGGTGGACTGGTCACACTAAATTGCCCCTTAATTGGAAATGTTTTAAAAAATTGGTCTCTATATGCATCAGAATACATATATATATATTTTTTTAATTCTCCTTTTTCACATTTTCTCCCACATTTACACCCATCAACAATAAACAATAATCAACAAGATATGTCAATCCCCATAATAACAACGATCCCATCCGCCCACCAACCCCCAAACCTCAACCCGCATGTTTACAGAAACAAATGACAAAAAGGAATCAGGGATTACCCGTAGTCACCCTTAATCTACACGGCTCTCCACCCCCACCCCCCCCCCCAAACCAACGCCATCCAACCTCTAAGAGAGTACCATACATGATACCCCAAAGTTGTACCCCCCCCCCCCCAAGTCTCCAGCTCCTCCCGTCCACTGCCTCTTGTAAAACTCCTCCTCCCAACCTCGGTTCCCTCCCCCAACCTCGGTTCCCTCCCCCCAACTTTCCACCCCGACTAGACCACTCGGACCCTGTTCTGTCAGGCTCCGATGGCCGCAGCCCCTCCCCCCACCTCACCAGCCAGCGTGGAGGCCCCCGCCCGGGTCCCTTTCCCCCTTGCCCGGCACTAGGAAAGCCCAAAGATCCCCTTTTAGCACACAAACCCCGCATATCCTCCCCGTGTGTGCGTGGGTTTCCTCCGGGTGCTCCGGTTTCCTCCCACAGTCCAAAGATGTGCAGGTTAGGTGGATTGGCCATGATAAATTGCCTTTAGTGTCCAAAATTGCCCTTCGTGTTGGGTGGAGTTGCTGGGTTATGGGGATAGGGTGGAGGTGTTGACCTTGGGTAGGGTGCTCTTTCCAAGAGCCGGTGCAGACTCGATGGGCCGAATGGCCTCCTTCTGCACTGTAAATTCTATGATATCCACCTACACCCCAAAGAGCCCTCCTTTCGAGTGAAAGTCCCGTCCCTTCCCTTGTCCAAATATATGCAACATTGGCTCCTTTAGCCTCTACAACCGCGCGCAGTGATACAAAAAAAAAGAAGAAAATACAGTCATGAGGTTACATCGGCACATGACCATTCCTCAATTTGGCAGTTCTGCCACAGTCCTTCTGCCTTCGCAAACTCCTCCGCTGCTTCCGCCGTTCCAAAATAAAAGTCCCTGAGCTTGTAAGTCAGCCTCAGCTTCGCTGGATATGCAATGCCGCACTGCACCTTGCCAATGTACAGTGCCCTCTTCACCCGGTTGAAGGCAGCCCGCCTCCTCGCCAGCTCCACCGTAAAGTCCTGGTATACACGTATACCAGCTCCAGCCCACTGCACCACCCACTTCTGCTTGGCCCAGCTCAGGACCTTCTCCTTCACACTGTACCTATGGAAGCACAGAGTCACTGCCCTTGGCGGCTCACTCGCCTTTGGTACAGGCCTCCACGACCGATGAGCCCGATCCAGTTCATATCGGGAGGGGTCCTCCCCCTCCCCCAGTAGTTTTGCCAGCCCCACGACCCTCAAATTCTGTCCCCTGGATCTGTTTTCCAGATCTTCCATTTTTCCTCGCAGATTCTTGTTCGTGTTCATCACCTTCCGCATCTCCTTCCGCATCGAGGCAAGTTGATCGTGCTGCAATACCGTCTCCTCCACTTCCTTCAGCGCCTCCCCTTGCTCTCGCACCTCCGCCACTGCGCTCGCCACCGCCGTCTTCACCGGGGAAACCGCCTCCTCCACCTGCACATTCAAAACATCCCTCATCTCCTTCCTCACCATCTCCATACATTTCTCAATCTGCACCAACTGCTTTTGGAATTCCGCAGCCATCACCTTAGTTAGTTCTTCAGCCGTAAGCACTGCGGCCTCCCCTGGTGCTCCAGCCTCCATTTTCTTTGTTGACCCCACGGTGACCTTTCCCCTCTCCAACGGACTTTCAGCCGCTTTTTTCCCGGCCGTTTTTTGGGTGTTTTTCAACATCCTTCTTCTCCTTGCTCTATCTCCCGACTTTTACTGCCGTCGCTGGCCCTAGGACCGGGCGTGACTCCGCGAAAATGCCGTTCCCGAACGGGAGCCCTCCAATGTGCGGCTGCCTCCCGCCCGCCGTCACCGGAGGTTCCGTGCATCAGAATATTTGAGGCTAGTTCTGAATCTGTTTTTTGAGGTGGTCTTGCTCTTCTTATAAATATTATTAGAAACAACTTCAATGTGATAATTGTTTAATTAAATTGGAAAAATCTTTTAACATTAGTAGAATAGAAAATGAAACATTACCAAGGAGTATTATCATAGCTGTGAATGCAGGCTAATGTACCTGTCTGCCGAATTAAAGATAATAACTTCCTTTGTGGCCAAGAAGGAGGAAAATCAGTGGGCAATATTCACTACCCTCGTATATCTCCCATCAATAAATACGCTTATTTGGTCAAACTAGAATAAATCCCAGGGCTGTTTGTGAAGTTTAGTTTTGACTTGAAAAATCATGGAACTGCAACATGAAAGAATATTTAGAAAATGTATGTACCTTTTAAAATTTGTAATTGAGAGAAGGTAGATCATGGTTATTCACTGTGATGTTTTTGTTGATGGCTTAAAAAGGCAGCACGGTACCATAGTGGTTAGCACAATTGCTTCACAGCTCCAGAGTCCCAGGTTCGATTCCCGGTTGGGTCACTGTGCGGAGTCTGCACGTTCTCCCCGTGTGCGCGTGGGTTTCCTCCGGGTGCTCCGGTTTCCTCCCACAGTCCAAAGATGTGCACGTTAGGTGGATTGGCCAGGCTAAATTGCCCTTAGTGTCCAAAATTGCCCTTGGTGTTGGGTGGGGTTACTGGGTTATGGGGATAGGGTGGAGGTATGGGCTTGGGTAGGGTGGTCTTTCCAAGAGCCGGTGCAGACTCGATGGGCCGAATGGCCTTCTTCTACACTGTCAATTCTATGAAAAATAGTTTTTTGTACAATAGATTATCTGCACAGAACCTGCAAAAGTGTGAATAGGAAGAATTTTTGTCTATACTTACAACCATGGCCACATCAATATACATGTAGGAACCAAAATTACTGTGTTGGTTCATTACAGAATGTCATACTGAAGCATGTTTATAACATTCCAATGTAAGGTGGGAAATGTCTAATATACACTTGTTTTAATTTCCTTCCTCAATGAGCACCTCAACCTCTATGGCTAGATCTTTGTTGACTGTACCTGTGGTATTTATCATACTTTTTGGTGTGGCTGATGCAGGAGAGATTACGCTCGTTGCACTGCCAGTGACAAGATTACTCGTAGTACCGGCGCCACCAACTGTATTGACGGCCAGACTGCCAGGAGGAGGTTTCTTTACAGGTACAACGACACTCCTAAAAAGATAGAAAAAAATACAGTAAATATAACATCCTCTCTTCAGGGTATCAGTGTAAGACTTTGCATTTCGCATGAACAAGGATCTTTACTAAAATACTAAAACATATCTCCATACAAATGTCAAATAGTACTTTAAGGAGAAACTAGAAAAGCACAAAGGGGAAAGAAATGGAAGGTTATGTTGAATGGTTAGAGAAAGGGTGGTAGAGGCGAGAACTCTCACAATATTTAAGAAGCATTTAGACGAGCACTTGAAATGCTACAGTATACAAGGATACGGATCAAGTGCTGGAAAATGGCATTAGGAAAGATAGGTGCTTTATGGCTGGCACAGACATGATGGGCCGAAGGTCCTCTTTCTGTGCTGTATAACTATATGATTCTATAAAGTAGGATGAAAGCGTCTCGTCTGAAGCAAAAAAGGAAATATAGATCAGTTGGGTTGAATGTGTAATTTTGTTATCCTCTCTCTTCAACCCCACCCTCAATGGATTAAACAATGCAAATGAGGGCATGTCAAAGGACTGATGCTTGTCCAAAGCAAAATGAAGCACTCGCACATAAAGTAGATTTGGTTTGCTGTACACAATTTACAGTTTTATTTGAAGCCATAATTTTCTTTTTTTTCTCAAGCTTTGGAAGTGTCAATGCCACCTTTCAGTTTTCAGTAATTGAAAGCAGATCATTTTCTCATTCGTACCTTTTAATTGGAATAAACTGACTCCAGTTAGAGTACTAACGTCTGCTGAAAGATTTTGTATTATATTCAGAAACTAAAACATAATGACACTGGAGAGCTCTCTAAATTACCTGGATGACTAATGATGGCAATTACATCTGCAAAGTATCCTCAAAGTTTCAAACTACACCAACAATAAATCGAATCCCATCATATGTCTTTAAGGCACAGACCCACTATATTAGTTTGTTGCAAGAACATTGTAAAGTTATGGATGAAAACAGGTCAGTTTGCAATTAGTTGTCCTTGTCGCATGACTGAATGCCAGCTTTACAGATAAATAAATGCCAATTGCAAATTACATGAACATGTTATATCATGGGGAAAGTGGGCACACTTTCTCTTTCAGGATTATCGATATAGAAATATTCCAGTCTTAGACAATCCATCTGAGAAGGTGGTCAACAAGAGGCATTTCTCTAGAATGAATAAGGTAAAGTTGAAGCAATTCTGTAGACTTCCTTGAATGGAATGCAACAACATTGTTCAGCCATATAGCAGCAGTTAAATCTTCAGAAATCTTGCACTGAGTAATTAATAATCATCCTTCAAAGCTTGACTGGATCTTCGCAATTAAGATATTCTATATATGATTACTTTATTGATAAAAAGAGCAAAAAAAAGACCAGGACCCATGAATACTCACCTCATCTGTTAGATGGTATATTCGATGCAATTAGTTTGGGACTTGAAACTACTCCCTTTCTGCCTTAGCGCCAAGTATAAAACTACTCAGCCAGTGCTTGCTAATATTAGCAACACCATTATATCCAAAGAGTCATCTAATACAGAAGAGGCACTTTGGCCCATTAAGCCTGCACCGACAAAACTACACTAAATCCACACTAATCCCACTTTACAGCACAGTAAGAAGTCTTACAACACCAGGTTAAAGTCCAACAGGTTTGTTTCGAATCACTAGCTTTCGGAGCACTGCTCCTTCCTCAGGTGAATGAAGAGGTGGATTCCAGAAACATATATATATATATATAAACAAAGTCAAAGATACGAAACAAACCTGTTGGACTTTAACCTGGTGTTGTAAGACTTCTTACTGTGCTCACCCCAGTCCAACGCCGACATCTCCACATCATGGCCACTTTACAGCCTTTACTATTATAACATTCAAGTGCTCATCCACATACTTCTTAAAGGTTGTAAAGTTTACCATCTTTACTATCTTCCCAGGCAGTTCATTGCAGACTCCCACAACCTTCTGGGTGATAAATCTTTTCCTCAAACCCACTCTAAACCTCCTGTCCCTCGTCTTAAATTTAGACCAACTCGTTATTGACCCTTCAACTAAAGGGAACAACTGCTTCCTATCCACCCTGTCCGTACCCCTCATTATCCTAGAGACGTCAATCAGGCCCTCCCTCCATCTTCTCTGCCCTAAAGAAAACAGCCCAAGCCTATCCAGCCTCTCTTCATAGCCCAAATACTCCATCCCAAGCAACAACCTGGTGAAACTCCTCTGCACCCTCTCCAGTGCAATCACATCCTTTCTATAGTGAGGTAACTAGAATTGCACAAGGTTTCCAGTGTGGCTTAACCAAAGTTTTGTACCGCTCCAAGATAACCTCCCTGCTCTTATAATCTATGCCACGACTGATAAAGACAAGTGTCCCGGATGCCTTCTTAACTAGCCTACTAACCTGTCCTGCCGACTTCAGGGATTTGTGAACAAGCACGCCAAGATACCTCTGTGCTTCCTAGTGCCCTGCCATTCACTGAGTACTCCCTTGTCTTGTTACTCCTTCCAAAGTGCAACACCTCACACTTTTCAGTTAAATTTCATCTGCCGCTGATCAACCAATCTGAACAACTCATCTATATCTTCCTGCACCTTAAGACCTTCTTCCTCACTATTAACCACCATGCCAATTTTGTGTTCTCCTCAAACTTACTAATCAGCACCACCCCCCCCCCCCCCCCCCACACACATTCTCAATTATATTGGTTATATTACAAGAATTGATGATAGTTTCATAGTCACTATTACTGAGACTACTTTATATTCCAAATTTTATAAACTGAGTTAAAATTCCACTAACTATGGTGGGATTTCAATGCCTGTTCCCAGAGTATTAGCCGGGGCCTCTGGATTACTAGTCAGTGGCATTATCACAACATCACCATCTTAAACTGTCCTGCTGCTCTGGCCATAATTTATAATATTATTTGCAGTAATTTGGACAGTGAGCTATTATATATTGCAACAGGGATAGGATAAGTTTAGCTCACCCAGCATACAGTTCATAATCTGAGAGCAGAAGCAATGAGCTATTAAAATCCTTTGGCAGTCAGCCTATGTTTCAATCAAATTCTACTTGGTATTGTAACATAAAGGAGAGTACACAAATTGCTGTATTGTTGCTCTACCAATTACACTAATATCATCCCCAATTGTACAAAAATCCTTCTTGATGTGTCATGGCATTTAGGATAAAATGCATAAGATCTTGGTTGAGCACCCTCCAGATTCTAGAATGGTCCTCCTAGATCGAAGGATAGCAAATGTAACACTGCATACAAAAAAGCTGGGAGAGAGAGAGAGAGAGAAAATCGGAAAGTGTTGTGCATTCATGTTTGTTCCTAGTTGGAACGTGCTATAGATCAAGTTTTAAGTGCACCACAAGGAGTCCAGTGCTACTTAAGATGGTATTTTAGTTACTGGAAAGAATGAAGAAGAGTATCTTTAAAATTTAGATGCTACACCCCAGAGGCTAGAAGATTATGGACTATGAGTACGATAGGATAAATGTAAATTCTTCAAATCTTCTATTGAATACTTGGGGCACGTAAAAGATGCAAAGGGACTCCTCAAGTTGCTTTCAAAAGTAAAAGCCATAACCGAGGCTTCTGCACCTCAAAATGTAAATCTCATATAATGCCCAATGGTGAAGAGAAGCCAATAGCGTTTGCATCAAGATCCTTGAACAAAGCAGAAATGAACTATGCACAGATAGAGAAGGAAGCTCTTGACATCATTTTCAGAAACAAATGTTTTTACCAACACCTAAAATGAAGGAAATTTACTGACAGATCATCGATCACTGACAATACTTAGGCCACACACTGGTATTCCATCTCGAGCAACAGGCCGGATGTAGAGATGGGCATTGCAGTCGTTAGCACATACATACACGATAAAATATCGTCAATCAAATCCCCATGGAATGCTGATAGACTCTTTACATACATAGATACATAGAAGATAGGAGCAGGAGGAGGCCTTTTGGCCCTTCGAGCCTGCTCCGCCATTCAATTATGGCTGATCATCCAACTCAATAGTCTAATTCTGCTTTCTCCCCATAGCCTTTGATACCATTCTCCCCAAGTGCTATATCCAGCCGCCTCTTGAATATAATCAAAGTTTTAGCATCAATTACTTCCTGTGGTAATGAATTCCACAGGCTCACCACTCTTTGGGTGAAGAAATGTTTCCTTATCTCTGTCCGAAATGGTTTACCCTGAATCTTCAGACTGTGACCCCTCGTTCTGCACACACCCGTCATTGGTAAAATCTTCCCTGCATCTACCCTGTCTAGTCCTGTTAGACTAGATTACGTTTTTAGATTTAGATTACGTTTATCTAACAAGTGATCAATGAATATTCAAGTGGTAATATTTTCTATTTAAAAGAAGTCGATAACACTCCTGGATCAACAGGGCAGGTATACCAGAAATAATTCACCGCTGTCAGAAGTTATGGACATGATACTTTGTGGCAAGACCGCGGGAGCACACCATATGTTACTCGAAGACTCGAACTATCCGTACAGGTTGGTTGTCTCCTCTGGGGAATGAGGGTCATCATTCTGCCATTGGTAAGGAAATATATCCTAAACCAACATCATTAAGGTCATTGTGAGATAGTAAAGATGCAGGCGATAGCCAGAAGCTAGTGAAATCGAGAAGGCGGGCATGTGCTTGGCTTGTGCAAAGGTTCGAAACCTGCCACCACTAGCGCCATTACACCCATGGGAAAGGTCAGAAGGACCAGGGCAACGAGTTCATACTGATTATGTCGGCCCACTCAAAGGACTCTCGTTTTTCATTGTGGTAGACACACATTGAAAATAGCCTGAAATTGGCATTATGAAGACTACATCCTCAGAAAAAACAATAGAAAGACTGGGTGCGATCTTTGCAGGATTTGGTTACCTGGACAACTTGTTAATGACAATGGCCGCAGTTCATTTTGCAATAACTCACAAATTACATAAAGGAGAAAGGAATCCACGAGATCTGGTCTGCTCCTCATCATCCTGCCACAAATGGGGTGGATGGGGGTGCAGTAGTTAGCATTGTTGCCTCACAGCGCCAGGGACCTGGGTTTGATTCCGACCTCGGGTGACTGTCTGTGTAGAGTTTGCACTTTCACCCCTTGTCCGCGTGGGTGTCCTCCGGTTTCCTCCCGCAGTCCAAAGATCTGCAGGTTAGGTGGATTGGCCAGGCTAAATTGCCCCTTAGTGTCCAAAAGATTCATTGGGGTTGCAGGGTTTCATAGATGGATGGATGGTAGAGTGGGCCAAGGTAGCGTTCTATTTTGGAGTGTCGGTGCAGACTCGATGGGCTGAATGGCCTCCTTCTGCACTGTATCGACTCTATGATTCTATGAAATAGGCAGACTGAAAGGCTTGTTCAGACAATGAAGCATTCATTGAAGGTAACTCATGAGCAAGGATCATTGTCTAAATTACTAAGTGAAGTCCTGATGACATACAGGAATACAACGCATTTTTCAACCCAAAGTTCCCTGGCACTACTCATGGTAACATACAGCGGCAAATATACAGCATTTGATTTGCTGAAGCCTCCTAAGACAAGAGAAATTGTTGAGAGGAAACACCAAAGTCAGGTTCCGCAACTTGATAACAGGGCTAAACGCCGTGTTTTTCAGAAATGTCAGGAAGTATTGGCAAGAAACTGCACCACCACTGCACCACCACGCCATCATCTTAACACAGGCAGCACCGGTCTCCTACACCATTCAAACTCAGGATGATGTAGTGTGGAGGAGATACGCTGATCAACTTTTAGCAACTAGAACTAGTTTGCCAGAGACAGAGTCAACCGAGAGTCCGCAACAAACTGCCAAGTAAAGACCAAGACATTCCTGAGAACCTGACAATACCAGAAACAACTGTGGAAGACAGTACCCCAGTTGAGGACACTTCAACACCGAATCAACCTCCGAACACTACGTCGACTCCAGTTGAGACAACTACGGATGACGTCCAAATTAAACCAAAAACACCAGAGGTTGCAGTCAACACGAAAAAGCAGACGCCTGAGGTTCGTCGACAACCACACAGAAATCAACGTCCTCCGAAACGTCTAAAAAAAAGATCAACAAAAATATTTGGAGTCGTGGAAAGCACTCAGATGGATGAGAAAATTTGTGTTCTCATGCAAGTTTTTTTTCCAGAAAGTTAATAATTTATAAAATCATTCTTTTGATGTACCTTACTATCCTTTATAATGGATGTTGAACAGGGATGTGCTCTGTTGCAGCACAAAGTGGTGGGGTGGGGGTTATGCCCATGTTCAGTGTACGACTATCACAATAGTTAGCAGTCTCAACACTTTTTTTAAAAATCCTGGGTGGCATGTGGCACAGTGGATAGCACTGGGACTGTGGCGCTGAGGATCGGGTTCGAATCCCGGCCCTGGGTCACTATCCGTGTGGAGTTTGCACATTCTCCCCATGTCTGTGTGGGTTTCACCCCCACAACCCAAAGATGTGCAGGTTAGGTGGATTGGCCACACTAAATTGCCCCTGAATTGGAAACAAAAATAATTGGCTACTCTAAATTTTTTTTTTTAAACCGAAGGATTTCACATCATTCTCCCTGATGCACAGTTCTTAGCAGTCGGTTTGAAATGGTATTTCGAACATATCATTAGCATGAGGCAATGTCATAGTGGTCACTGGACTAGCAATCCAGAAGCCCAGACTAACATTCAGGAAATGGGTTCAAATCCATTCGTGGCAGCTGGTGGAATTTAAATTCTATTAATAAAAAAATCTGGAATTGGAAGCTAGGCTTGGTAATGGTGACCACATAACAACTATCATCAATTGGTGTAAAAACCCATCTGGTTCACTGACATCCTTTAGGGAAGGAAATCTACCATCCTGACCTGTTCTGGCCTACCCAAATATTGGGCTTGCCAGCGACATCGGCATCTCATGAAATATATATTTTTGTATTGGACAATTGGCTCCTTGAGCTTGCTCCACCCTATTAACAAGGCCACGGCTGATACTGAGCATTAACTCACTTCTGCACCTGCCTGTAAATGTCTCGATTCCTTTAAGAGTTCAAAAGTCCGGGGCAGCACGGTGGCGCAGTGGTTAGCACTGCTTCCTCACGGCGCCGAGGTCCCAGGTTCGATCCCGGCTCAACACATATAAAAAAAAAATTCTGGCCCTCTGGGGTAGGGAATTCCAATATTTATAATCTCTGAGTGAAGAAATCTTCCTTATTCTAGTTCAAAATGGTCCTTTATCCTGAGAATGTGACCTATTTCTAAACCCTGCAGCCAGGGGAAGCAGTTTCACAGCATTTGCACTGTCAAGCCCTTCTAAAGCTAATGGATGGAATTCTCCCAACCCGCCTGCGACAGGTTTAGTGACAGATGGGCACAGGGAAGCTGGTGGGAGCCAAAATGTCGGAAACCCGCCAGCATAAAATTACATTGCAATTCTCCCAATGGCAGGTTGTTCATCCTGCTGGAAGGTGGCACAAACATTTGTATCTCATAAATGCCCATTATTACAGCTGCCTGTCAGTGTTCCATCAAGCCTTCCAACCTTGCGTCACGCCAGTGGGAAATCACGTTGGTGTTAAACCCAATTGCTGAAGATTGAGGAGTACAAGACAGCCTTCAGTTGGCAAGAGACTTCAAGATGTGTGCAAAAAAGCATTGGGCCATAGTGCTGCTGCTGATGTGCGGTACATCACTCAGACCGGTTCCTGAACTATATCCCCATTTCAAGCTGGTCTTATAGGACAGCATTATGCTGCTGGACCCATGGACACTCCTGTGTCACCGTCTCATTCAGTACTGTGCCTGGGGTTGGGGAGTACAGGGGTCTCCTTCCCCTGTGGTGCCACACGTGTCGATCTGGATAGCACTGTGCTGTGGAACCCAAAGGTCCGGAGTTTGGTCGGGGTTGGAGTGCGAGTTGAGTGGTGGGTGCGGGAGGTGGTGAGGGGTTGGCTGACAAAGACAACAGGGCAATATGGAAGGAAGACTATGTAGGGTGGGTGTAGGGCAAGGGCTCATGATGACAGACAGGCAGAGGGGACAAGAGCTGGATGAAGAAGATGAACAATGGAAGGCAGAGAGGAAAGACCAAGAGGAGGGAAGCAAGAGGACCCCAACAAGCCTGCATGGAAAACTCACTAAACGGGTGAAAGGGATGCTACATAGTTTACTGGAAGGGGATGATGAAGACTCTGGAGGCTGTGGGTAGAGATCCAAGTGGAGCATGGGCACCTTACAGGTGAGGAGCTCGGATGACAGTGATTAAATCGAGAAATAGACTTCTTCTTGAGGCTGCCCGCCTCTTCCCTCGGGCTTCTTGACATCATGCACAGTCTATTGAAGACATGTGGCTGAAGAGAGTGATATGAGTGTGCTGGACTGCTTTATAAATATGGTGCAGGGACCTTCAAACGTGTCAACTGAAGACAGGCACACAAATCTGCTGCTGGCCTAACGAGGATAATTGAAGGGAAATTCGCCTGTGCACAATTAATGAGTTCCAAATGCAGAATCTGACACGGGATCCTGCCAACCATGCCGGAGCCACCCACCCCCACACTTACGCATATAGTCTCAAAATGGGCAATTCCACCCCCATAGGATTACCTCTCATTCTTCCAAACTTAAGTATTATAGGCCCAATCAATTCAATTACTCTTCATAGGGCAAACCTCTCGAAATCAATCTAGTGAATCTTCACTGCAACCCTTCCTTAGGAGACCACATATAGTACTCCAGGTGTGGTCTCATCAAAGGCCATGCGAATTGCAGCATGACTTATTTATTCTATGCTTCAACTCCCTTGCAATAGACTTCCGGTGGAGCTAAGCCGCACGATTCGGCAGCTCCCGCTATTACGGACTTTCGGGCTCATTGGAGGAGCCCCAACGGAATGTTTTTAAAGACATACCGTGGGGAAGGGAAGAGAGAGGTCCCCCTCCAACGTTTATGAACCGGACCAGAAGTGCAACGGCCAAAAAAGTGGCATTGGAGCAGCGGGAGAAGCGAGGGAAAAAAAAACAAAATGGCGGCGGCCGGGGACAAAGCGGAGTGCGGGCTGGAGCTGCAGGAATTCATCAAGCGCTGCTTCGAGGAGCTGCGCAAGGAGATGCTGGCGCCTATGCTGCCGGTAATTGAAGGACTAGGGATAACCCAGAAGGCCCACGAGGTAAAGATCCAGGAGGTACAGAAAAGAGTCAGTGAGAATGAGGACGAGCTCTTGGGCCTGGCGGTGAGAGTGGAGCAGAACGCGGCGCTACACAAGAGGTGGGCGGGAAGACTCGAAGACCTGGAGAACAGGTCGAGGAGAAAGAATCTGCGGATCCTGGGTCTCCCAGAAGGAGCGGAGGGGGACGATGCCGTGGCATACGCGGGCACGATGATCGGGGCGATGATGGGCGCGGAGGCCCCTTCGAGGTCGCTGGAGCTGGACGGGGCACACCGGGTGCTGGCGAGGAAGCCCAAGGCAAATGAGCCGCCAAGGGCGATGGTAGTGAGATTTCACCGGTTCACGGACAGAGAGAGGGTCCTGAAATGGGCCAAGAAGGAGCGGAGCAGCAAGTGGGACAATGCAGAGATCCGAATATACCCGGACTGGAGCACGGAGGTTGCAAAGCGGAGAGCGGGTTTCAACCGGGCCAAAGCGGCGTTGTACCGGAAAGAAGTGAAATTCGGAATGCTGCAGCCAGCGCGACTGTGGGTCACATACAAGGACCAACACTATTAATTTGAAACGCCTGAAGAGGCGTGGACCTTCATACAAACCGAAAAGTTGGACTCTAACTGAGGGTTTGTGAGGGTGGGGGGGATGTTTGAGGTTTGATGTGTGATGGTTGTTGTATATAGGGGGTCAATCACGCGCAGAAAATGTTACATGGGCTGGGGGAGAGAGACAATGCGACAGGAGCTGCGCCAGAGAGGGCGGGGCAGGCTTTGGAAAGCGCGGGGTTTTTCGGGCGCGCGGGAAGAAAGGCGGGAAGGGGAACGAAGGAACGCATATTGATTGGGAGACTACCACATGGGGAGGTCAAAGGGACGGCGGGGGAAGCCGGGGTCAGCAGGTGTCAGCTGACTTACAGGAGTGATATGGGGGGAGCAAAAAAGCTAGACAGGGGTCTAGCGGGGGGAGGGGAGGGAGCGAAGGGGGGGGGGTGGGAAGGGTTGCTGCTGCGCTGGCCGAAAGGGAATGGGACACAGAAGAGGTGGTCGGGACGGGGGTCCCCCAGCTAGGGGACTGGAGGGTGAGGGAGTCGCGGACACGGGACTGGCCCAGAAAAGGAGATGGCTAGTCGGCAGCGATGGTGGTGGTGGTGGTGGGGGGGGGTGAGAGAGCCCCTCCAATCCGGCTGATAACGTGGAACGTGAGGGGCCTGAATGGGCCGGTGAAGAGGGCTCGAGTGTTCGCGCACTTAAAGGGACTGAAGGCAGACGTGGCTATGCTCCAAGAGACACACCTGAAGGTGGCGGACCAGGTCAGGTTAAGAAAGGGATGGGTAGGACAGGTATTCCACTTGGGACTGGACGCGAAGAATAGAGGGGTGGCAATATTGGTGGGAATGCATGTGTCATTTGAGGCCAAGACTATCGTAGTGGATAATGGAGGGAGATATGTGATGGTGAGTGGTAGGTTGCAAGGGACGTGGCCAGTGTTGGTAAATGTACACGCCCCGAACTGGGATGATGCTGGATTCATAAAGCGCATGTTGGGGCGCATTCCGGACCTGGAGGTAGGAGGCCTGATAATGGGTGTTGGATACACTGTATCAATACAGTGTTGGACCCAGCACTGGACCGCTCCAGATCAAGGACTGGAAAGAGGCCGGCGGCGGCCAAGGTGCTTAGGGGGTTTATGGATCAGATGGGGGGAGTGGACCCATGGAGGTTTGCAAGACCGCAGGCCAGGGAATTTTCTTTCTTCTCCGACGTGCACAAAGCCTACTCCCGGATAGATTTTTTTGTTCTGGGCAGGGCGCTCATCCCGAGGGTGGAGGGGACGGAGTATTCGGCCATAGCCATTTCGGATCACGCCCCGCACTGGGTGGAACTGGTGCTGGGAGAGGAGAGGGACCAACGCCCGCTGAGGCGGCTGGATGTGGGACTGCTGGCAGATGAGGTGGTGTGTGGGAAGGTGAGGGGGTGTATCGAAAGGTACTTGGAGGCCAACGACAACGGGGAGGTGCGGGTGGGGGTGGTATGGGAGGCGTTGAAGGCGGTGATCAGGGGAGAGCTAATCTCCATCAGGGCTCAGAGGGAGAAGACAGAGGGCATGGAAAGGGAGAGGTTAGTGGGGGAGATTTTGAGAGTGGACAGGAGATACGCAGAGGCCCCGGAGGAAAGATTACTTGGGGAAAGACGACGGCTCCAGACGGAGTTTGACCTGTTGACCACAGGGAATGCAGAGGCACAGTGGAGGAAGGCGCAGGGGGCGACCTACAAGTATGGGGAAAAGGCTAGTCGGATGCTGGCACACCAGCTCCGTAAGAGGACGGCAGCGAGGGAAATAGGGGGAATAAAAGATGGAAGGGGAGCCACGGTTCGGAGTGCGACGAAAATAAACAAGGTATTCAAGGCCTTCTATGAAGAGCTGTACAGATCCCAGCCCCCAGCGGGGGAAGAAGGGATGAGACGATTCCTAGACCAACTGAGATTCCCGAGGGTGGAGGAGCAAGAGGTGGCTGGTTTGGGGGCACCAATTGGGTTGGAGGAGCTGAGCAAGGGTTTGGGGAGTATGCAGGCGGAGAAGGCCCCGGGGCCGGACGGGTTCCCGGTGGAGTTCTACAGAAAGTACGTAGACCTGTTGGCCCCGCTACTAGTGAGGACCTTTAATGAGGCAAGAGAGGAGGGGACCCTGCCCCCGACAATGTCGGAAGCGCCAATTTCTTTGATCCTAAAGCGGGACAAGGACCCACTGCAATGTGGATCGTACAGGCCAATCTCGCTCCTCAATGTGGATGCTAAGTTGTTGGCAAAAGTGCTGGCCACGAGGATTGAGGACTGTGTCCCGGGGGTGATCCACGAGGACCAGACGGGATTCGTAAAGGGCAGGCAATTAAACACTAATGTGCGGCGGCTCTTAAACGTGATAATGATGCCATCGGAGGAGGGAGAGGCGGAGATAGTGGCAGCTACGGACGCGGAAAAGGCCTTTGACAGAGTAAAGTGGGAGTACCTCTGGGAGGTGCTGCGTAGGTTTGGGTTCGGGGGAGGGTTTATCAGTTGGTTTAAGCTCCTTTACAGAGCCCCGGTGGCGAGTGTAGTGACGAACCGGCGGAGGTCGGAGTACTTTCGGCTGTACCGAGGAACGAGGCAGGGGTGCTCCCTGTCCCCCCTGTTGTTTGCATTGGCGATCGAACCCTTGGCCATGTCATTGAGGGAGTCTAATAAATGTAGGGGGTGGTCCGAGGGGGAGCAGAGCATCGGGTGTCGCTATATGCGGATGACCTGTTGTTGTACGTGGCGGATCCAATGGAGGGGATGGTGGAGGTCATGCAGACTCTAAGGAAGTTTGGGGAGTTTTTGGGCTATAAGCTCAATGTAGGGAAGATGAGCTCTTTGTATTACAGGCAGGGGACCAAGAAAGAGGGATAGGGGACCTACCGCTGAGGATTGCGGCGGGGAGTTTTCGGTATCTGGGGATCCAGATAGCCAGGAGTTGGGGGGCCCTACATAAACTGAATCTGACGAGGTTGGTGGACCAAATGGAGGAGGACTTCAAAAGATGGGACATGTTACCGCTCTGGCTGGCGGGTAGAGTGCAGTCGGTCAAAATGGTGGTCCTCCCGAGGTTTCTGTTTGTGTTTCAGTGCCTTCCCATTGTGATCACCAAGGCCTTTTTCAAGAGAGTAGGCAGGAGTATAATGGGGTTTGTGTGGGTGAATAGGACCCCAAGGGTAAGGAGAGGGTTCCTGGAACGAAGTAGGGACCGAGAAGGGTTGGCGCTGCCAAACCTAGGGAGGTATTACTGGGCAGCAAATGTTGGATGATCCGCAAGTGGGTCTTGGAGGGAGAGGGGCGGCATGAAAGAGGATGGAGATGGCGTCCTGTAAAGGAACGAGCCTGGGGGTGTTGGTGACGGCACCGCTGCCGCTCTCGCCGACAAGGTACACCACGAGCCCGGTGGTGGCGGAAACGCTAAGGATCTGGGGTCAGTGGAGACGGCACAGGGGTGCAATGGGAGCCTCGGTGTGGTCCCCGATCAGGGGAAACCACCGGTTTGTCCCGGGGAGGATGGACGGGGGGTTCCAGAGCTGGCATCGGGCGGGGATTAGAAGAATGGGGGACCTGTTCATTGACGGGACGTTTGCGAGCCTAGGGGCACTGGAGGAGAAGTTTGAGATACCCCCGGGAAATGCTTTTAGATATATGCAGGTGAGGGCGTTTGTGAGGCGACAGGTGAGGGAATTCCCGTTGCTCCCAGTACAAGAAATTCAAGATAGGGTGATCTCGGGTGTGTGGGTCGGGGAGGGCAAGGTGTCGGCAATACACCAGGAGATGAAAGAAGAGGGGGAAGCGCTGGTAGAAGAGTTGAAGGGTAAATGGGAGGAGGAGCTGGGGGAGGAGATCGAGGAAGGTCTGTGGGCTGATGCCCTAGGTAGGGTTAATTCCTCCTCCTCGTGTGCCAGGCTCAGCCTGATACAATTTAAGGTGGTCCACAGAGCCCACTTGACGGGGGCGAGGTTGAGCAGGTTCTTTGGGGTAGAGGACAGCTGTGGAAGGTGCTCAGGGAGCCCGACGAACCATGTCCATATGTTTTGGTCATGCCCGGCACTGGAGGGGTTCTGGAGAGGAGTGGCGGGAGCAATATCTCAGGTGGTGAAAGTCCGGGTCAAGCCAAGCTGGGGGCTAGCAATATTTGGTGTAGTGGACGAGCCGGGAGTACAGGAGGCGAAAGAGGCCGGCATCCTGGCCTTTGCATCCCTAGTAGCCCGGCGAAGGATCTTGCTAATGTGGAAGGAGGCGAAGCCCCCTAGCGTGGAGGCCTGGATAAACGACATGGCTGGGTTCATAAAGCTGGAGAGGATTAAGTTTGCCTTGAGAGGGTCTGCGCAGGGGATTTTACAGGCGGTGGCAACCGTTCCTAGACTATCTCGCGGAGCGTTAGAGGAAGGTCGGTCAGCAGCAGCAGCAACCCAGGTGGGGGGGACGTCTTGGGAGGGGGGGGGGGGGGAAATGGGGGATTGCTTGGGGGGGTGGATGAGCAAGAGATAACATGAAGGGTTGGGGAAACTGGCACGTGCGGGAGAGAGCCAGTGTATAAAGCTATGTAAATATACAATTTTGCCATGTAAATATCTTGCTCAGTGCGATTTCTTGTTATTTTGTTACCGGGGGGGGGGGGGGGGGGGGTTATTGTTTGTAAGGGAGAAAAATTGTGTTGGTAAAAAACTTCAGTCAATATATACATATTTTTTAAACTCCCTTGCAATAAATGCCAACATACCATTTACTTTCCTAATTGTTTGCTGTACCTACACGTTAAAAGTGTACAAGGACACCAACACTTAATAGTTTCCAATCATTTAAAAAATATTCATTGTTTCTATTCTTCCTATAATTGTGAATAACCTTATATTTCTCAACTCATTCACCTAATTAATCTATTCATATTCCTTTGCACACAATTTTGTGTCCTCCTCACAGCTTACATTCTCATGCATATTTGTACTGTAAGCAAACTTGAATCCAACACTACACTCAGATGTTGGAAAAGGCCTGGGGATAACTTTGCCATTTTCACTGCATTGGGCATGATAGTAAAGGGAACTAATATCAGGGGAAAAAAAGATTTTACATTCAGAAAATATATCAATTGTTTTGGGCTTTTTATATTCCCAAAGCATGAACTTTTCAGGAATCAATTACTTTCGAAATCTTGTGGTCCTGACACAAACTAGAAAGTGGCTGGAATGAAATGCTCAAAGAATATAATTTCAGCAGCACAATACATGGAATTATTTCCTGAAAGATGCTAAACTTAAAATGTAAGAGGGAAAGTTAGATGTCTCTGGTTCAATTTATTCAAAATATGTAATTTTTATTAATCTTTATTGTAGGCTTCCATTAACACTGCAGTTACTGTGAAAAGCCCTATTCGCCACATTCCAGCGCCTGTTCGGGTACACAGAGGGAGAATTCAGAATGTCCAAATTACCTGATAGCACGTCTTTCGGGGCTTGAGGGAGGAAATTGGAGCACACGGAGGAAATTCCACGCAGACACGGGGAGAACGTGCAGACTCCGCACAGACAGTGACCCAAGCCGGGAATCGAACCCGGAACCCTGGCCCTGTGAATCCATAGTGCTAACCACTACGCTACCGTGCTGCCCCCAATTGTAGCAATTGCTGCATCCAACTGAGACTGTGAACTATGCAAGAGATTTCCTTTCAGTTGATTACAGTACCTATTTTGGAGTCTAGAATTGTATTATTGAAATGCTTCTTTAAATTGTTGGTCTCTATTTCATTGCATTAATAATTGAACCATCATATAGATTAGCAATTAGTACAACTTTACATTTTTGTTCATAATTTTCAACGAACTGCATTTATTTATTTTCAACTAAAAATTACCTGGAAAATTGTCTAGCAAATAAAGAAGAGCAGATTGCACATGTGTAACCTTATTAAAGCATGCCTAATACGTGCACAAAATTACAATAAAGTGCGCTTTCCAAAGATTTTTTTTAATTATTAAAAGTGCCATCATGGGAATTTGGACCTTTTTTGACTAGAAATCTGTTTAGACTGTTCATAATATAATTACATCTTCCTAAAGACAGATGAGACAGCGGAAACCTAATATATTTAAACTAATTGAAAAATTCAGTTGACCAGAAGCACAAGATAGCAGGGTCTCTTAAAGGCCGATCAAAGCTTCAGACTTTGAAGCAAAATTTTTGATGTTGTCACTCTCAATCGCCTGAATGCCTGATAGACAAACAGATCCTTCTGTCTTCCTGGCAGTTCGTTTCACTGGCAGGTGGCAAACAATTAGACACACCAATTTGTGCCTCGTGATGACATTAAACCATGAAACAAAGTTGTATGCGGAGCTCAGTGATTTGTGTGAAAGCATTTCAAAAATAATACACTTTGCAGTGGCAACTCATTTCAGGCTGCCACCTCCCATTATGGGTTTGAGCTGTGAAGACGACAGGCTTGGGCTATGTGATGCTGCTGTTCAATCTGCCTCTGAAACCCCTGGAGACCTCTCCCCCTCTCACCAATATCACCTCATCACTCACATTCATAAATACTCTGGTGGGTGAATAAATTAAAACAACATCGAGGCTCTTCACCTGTCAAAGGAATGAAACTGCATTGGAAGAATAGCTTGTGCTTCTCTTTTTACAGTAGGATCAGGGTACGATACAGGCTCAGCCCCAGATTCTGCACGCTCCATAGGCGCTGCAACAAGGCTTTTCAGAATCTCCTTCACATTCATGCCTTTTCCTTGACTGACATTCGTTACAGATGAAGCTGGCTTCAGCACTTCAATTGGGCTCTCAGCTAAACTTTCTTGGGATTTCTTTACTTCGGAAGAGAAAGAAGATAGAAGTTCACTCATTACATCTGGCATAGTGCCCGTTTCCAAATCAGAGCCATTCATGAGACCAGTTATTTGCTCCTCTCCAATGCCTGAATCAGTGTGTGGAATAGAGCTTTCAACTTGTATATCTTCAATTGGTGTTAAAATGTCTTTTTCTTTGTTGGCTTCAGGAAAAGTGACAGGATTCTCTGCAAAAAAAAAAATAAACAAAATATATAATTAATTATCAAACTCTGGAGACTCAAAACTGAAGTCAAAACTCTAAGTTAACATTCAACAAGATCTCTTTTTGTTGCTAATCACTGTATTCAAGGAAATTATGGGCGGGATTCTCCCCTACCCGGCGGGGCGGGGCGTCCCGGCGGGACAGATTGGCGCGAACCACTCCAGCGTCGGGCCGCCCCAAGGGTGCGGAATCCTCCGCACCTTCAGGGGCTAGGCCCACCCCGGAGTGGTTGACGCCCCGCCGGCCGGCGGGATAGGGGCATGGCGCCACGCCAACCGGCGCTGAAGGGCCTCCGCCGGCCGGCCCATGCGCGGGAGCGCCAGTTCGTGCTGGTGTCATCCCCGAACATGCTCAGAGGGATTCGTTTCCTCACCGGGAATGGCGGAAGACCACAGCCTCCAGTGCGGAACAATAGAGTGCCCCACGGCACAGGCCCGCTCGCGGATCGGTGGGCACCTCCCAGGGCCAGTTCCCCCCGCGACCCCCCAGGAACCCCGGAGCCCGCCCGCGCCACCAGGTCCCGCCGGTAAGGGACCTACTCTAATTTACGCCAGCGGGACCGGCTACAGACAGGCGGGACTTCAGCCCATCGCGTGCTGGAGAATTCGGGCGGCCCCGGCGCCAATTGAGTCGCGCCAGACCCCGCCATTCTCCGAAGTGGGCGGGCTCTCTCATGCCGGGCCGGTTTTTGGGGGGGCGGGAGAATTGGGAGGACGGCGGGGGCAGGATTCACGCCGACCCCCGGCGATTCTCCCACCCGGCGGGGGGTGGGAGAATCCCGCCCTTTAGATTTACCCAAAGACAACGTGCTGGATTCTCCGCAGCCCCACGCCGAAATCGCGTTCAGCGCAGGGGCGGAGAATCCAATTTCACGCCAAAATCGGGTTCAGCGCTGGTCCGGTGACTCTCCGGGATCCGAGAATCGGCGTGATCGTAGAGTACTCCATGCGGCTGGGGGCCCATTGCCAGAGGCCAGTCCAGCGATCCTCCGCTCCGGAATGACCGAGTTCCCGACGGCATGGCTCTAACCACCTATTGCCAGTTGGGATGCTGGTGTGGTGGCTGCGGTCTCAGTTCGCGGCCGCCCTGGTGGAGTCGGGGGATCGGACATCTGGGGGGGGTCCTTATAGGCAGCCGGGGGACAGATCCGCGCGGTCAGATCTTCGGGGGTGCGGCCGATCAGGGAGGTCTCTTTTCTCGGTATGCCTCCGCAGTCCGAGTCCACCATGGCGCTTGGTGGGGCTGCTGGAGGCCACCGCCATGCACATGTGCGGAGTCAAAACCGGAAATGCGGGGGCCGGTATCCACAGCTGAAGCTGCATGAATTACTCTGGGTCCTTGCTAGCCCCCTGCAGGTCACTGAATCAGCTTCACTTTTCCCCAGGAATTTCCAGAGTAAAACGCCAGCGTTTTTATGCCGGCGTGGGGACATCGTCCCATTTTGGGAGAATCCAGCCCATCATCTTTTATACCCCTAAGTGAATCGTCAACAACCCATGCAAAATACAATGTCAATTTATTTACAAATGCATTTTGCAGATATGGTTTTCAACTTGAAATTGTTGGATAGAATATGTAAACAGGCTTTTCCTTTAGTGTTACATGCAGGCAAATAAACAATAGAAACATTTAAACATTAAAATAATGTTCCTATCTTAGTTCTATATAATTTCAATATCAGGTATACATATCTGTAATCCTTGAGTACCAAATATAATGAATTTAATGCATTTGCTTACATTCCTGCTGGGGTTAAACTGTACATAGATAATGAATAAATAGCATAATCTTTAATTGGATACTGCAAATTTTTTTTGATTACTGCATTATAATTTACAAGTGCAAATATTTGAGCTAAGCAAGTGATACTTTGCTGGTGGTTCTTTAACATACTGTTGCAATTAATGCAAGTTTACCACTATTACATATATCAATTGGAAATAATGCACCAAAGTGTTTTCTAAAATGACATTGTTAGATACTATTAAAATTTATTTGTATTATTTTTAAAACAGCATAGTATTAGCAAATCAATGCTGCATTTCACACATTAATGTGAAATGAAATTGGATTGTATATTTTTAAAAATCATGTATGTATTTTCATATTTATGCAACATTGTTTGCATTTGCAGGCTTTATTAAAACAAGTCCAGGGTAGCTACTTCTAAAATAAAACCAACTTTGTATCGAGAATGTGGATGCACAAATGTTATAACAGAAAATGGCTAGATAATTCATGTGATGTATGGTTAATTTTATATGTGGACACGTTTGTCACATTTCCATGCTAGTCGCGACACATTTGCATTGAACGTTTCATGATGAATTTACATTAAACATTTAATATATCATACTAAACAAATCTATGTTTATCAATATGTTGAAGTAGTTTTCCTATCTTCACAGTTTCTATTATATATAGTATAAAATCAGCAGCAAATTAGTTTGGACCATACATCCCCACCCCAAACAATATTTAACAAAATATTAAAAAGCTTAAAGAACAAGGCTATTATTTAAAAGTTGCAGTGTTATTTTGTTTTAAGAAGCGTTTTTAAACTGCAAAATAGTCTGTGCTGTGAAGCACTTCTTTAACCATCTATTTATCATCTCCCATTAAAAAGAAACTGAAAAATCAAAAGCATGCCAATGGAAAAATATATTCAGGCAGAAACTGTAAGTAGTGTTAAATATAAAAAGAGTGAATTTGATTCACTGCAAAATTAATTTTGGAATTTGGTTTAGAATACTCAATGCCTATTCTACAGGCATCAAAAAAATATCCATTTGGTAAATCTTCAGGCAATATTTAAAAATATGTGTTTCTGAAAGATAGGCTTATGAATACAACCTTTACACTCTTAAGAATCTGGCAGCTAAAATATAATTTTTAATGAATAAAATTGTTGACTGTTGTATTTTAGCAGCTTTTAATCTCAAGATATTGAAAGATCAATGACATCCAGAATTATTTTAAAGTCTTAAATGAGAGTCAGTATACATTCTCTTGAAATCTTCAAAAGGGTGATGACATTGACTCTATAACGTACCTACAATTTGCATTTATATGTTGCTTTTAAAGTAGAATTGTGTCCCGTGGCATAACAAAAAAACCTCAACAATATGGAGTAAAATAACAGAATTTCTCACACACAAATTCCCATTTCTGCAGGATTTTAGACTAAGCTCTAAAGAGCGCTTCACAATAGATCTGCTGAAGATTGCTTTCAATTTCACCAAACGTGCAGAATCATTTAGAGAGGAACAAGACATAAGCTGAATGTCACAATTCTCTCTTTTTACAAGGTAGCTAATTATAAATTTAATTTTACAAAACAGCTCTTGCAACTTCCTAACTCCAAATTTTAAGATCACATAATTACTTAACATTTTACCAGTATGATTTATTTTATATTTGTCACGGTCTACTTTTCTATAGGATTTTATGAAGGGGCAGAGACAAATCCATTTTATTTTTAATTCACTGCACAAAGCCTGCCAATCTTGAGTTGAACACAAAAGCATTAGAAGAATGTTGTCTAACTTTCTCACTCCAGTGATAACAATTTTAATGCATTCTAGCTTTCAAAAACAGGTATTCTATTGGGTAATATTTATCATATTTTTCTCTGAAAATAGAATCTGTACAATATCAATTTTATTCCCTTATCTTTCAATACAACATTGCGTCTTAAAACATCATTATAAAGATTAAATAAGTTTTTTTTAAAAAGTACACCAAATTTTAATGTATTTTTAAATACTACACATTTTAAAAATTAGATTTAAATTTTGACATGCCTATTTTTTTTCTGGCCTTGCTCAATTTAAACTCTTTTCTGAAAGAAGTAGTTACTGCTCGGGCACAATTCGTTTAGGCATTTGATTTTTGACTGGCAGCAGGCTATTCATCTATGAGGGCACCACAGCGTATTTGGATTCTATCCTCATCTCATAGCCAAATGCTAATTTAAAGATTGGACCACAATTCGATCAATCCTGGTCTGTATGGCTTAGTACACTTCTGAACACTTATCCACTGAGCCAGTTAATGCCCATGTTGACTATCATTCAAATTAGGAGTTAGGTGAAACAATATAAGTGGGAGATTTATTGCTGTCACTGGCTAATGACTCGAAACGTACAAATATTCAAGAGTCAGGTCTAGAATGTTGATCTGCAACATATATACTGTAATACGTCCTGTGTATTTAATATAATTACTCAGAAGAATCTGGTATTTTGAAGCAAAACAAACAGTTCAGTGGAAAAGTATACCATTTTAAGAAACTGAAGTTGGGTATTGGACAAATCTATAATTTCATAACAAATATTAAAATTTTACCATTACAAAATTAAAAGTCTCAAAAGACATTTGCACTGTATCATGAGGTACTGTTAATTATTGTAGTACATTGTGTTATGCTACTTGAAGCACTTGTTTAGATTTCAATGTGAAGTGCTCTGACACTTTCTAAATATATTAGGCTATTTTGAAATATGACGGAGCCAAAAGAAAAGCTTTGGAATTCTGATTTTATTTTATAGTTTTATTCCGAATGCATAATGACACACAGAAACATGAAGAACGCTGTAAGATGGTAGTATAAAGCTTGAGTCTCAGATACTGCTATTTGAGTTTTTAATTAATTAAATAATCTTCCTTTCCTTCCTTTTCTACTTAAATGGGACAAAACAGTTTTCCTTTGCAATTTTCCTCCAGGAAGTGTTGATTCCTTATAGTATATGATTGAGGCACCCTTCGATACATCAACTTGAACAATGTATCACTTGTCATGTGTGAACCCAGACATCTTCTGTTGGCAGGTTATTTTACCATTAGGGGCATTATAATGATGTTCTCATCACATACACACAAATTCACATGAAATATGGGTCCCTGGATGGCAATTAGCAACAGCAGTCTAAACTTCAATTTAGTTAACAGCATTCTAAAATTATGGCTTCTTTGATTGCGTTTACACTCGAACTTTAGCATTGCTGAGAACATTTCCACTTTAGCATTTTATTTTGCAATAGCTTAAATCCAGATAGGTTTTAAATCCAGATTCAAGGCCCAATTTGACTCCACTGGTGAGGACTCTCTGGAGGGAAGGGTCTCAACCACTTGGATTTGCCACAATGTGCAACTCCACTGCTGTGCTAAATAAAGTTAGAAAAAATGCCCAGCTCATCCATTGGAAACAAACCAACACTATCTAATTAGTTCAGTGATTAACCACAGGGAAAAGAGCTCTTTTTGTGTGTGTAACAATTTTATGTTGGTTCTGCACTGGAAATGCAGAACTATTTACCTTTTTAAGCCCTGGCTATTTGACCGCCTGACAGATGTTAGACATGAAAAGAAACAGAATACCAAAAGTGTATACTTAATCAGAAACATTCCACTCTCCTCACAAACCCTAATATTCACTTCATAAAAAATGATCATGCTTTCAGAGCAAGTACAAATTGAGGCATGTTGAGCTTCATGACTATCGTCAAGTATTCCACTCAATGTTTATCGTACAAATACAGAAGCATCCATTGGGAACTGTGTGCACTTCAAATTCTACAATGATATATCCAACTTCCTTCAACTACAGGATAGCTATATTATAAAAGCACCATGGGTGAGATTTTCCAACCCCATCCATTATCAGGATCATCCGGACCTGCCAAAAGTCAATGGATTTTTAACTGGCTGCCGAAATTCCCCCGGCAGGTCCCGCCAGGAGGGGGCCAGAATATCCAAGCCCTGGGGCTTCTCCGTCCTGCCGAGCCAGATTTCTGGTTCAGCACGCCATCAGGATTCTCCGTTTCGCCGGCTGGTCAATGGGGGTTCCCATTGTGGGGCAGCCCCATGCCATCGGGAAATCCCTGGGCTGCCGGCAAAACGGAGCATCCCGACGGTGGAGAATTCAGCCCCATGTCTTTCTTAGATAGCTTGTAACAAAACGATGAGCTTAATATTATACAACTACCTAATGATGTAAAAATTAAATGACAAAATTATATTTGAACAACGGTTCAAGAATTTATGTTTATTTCATTCCACCAACCTGAAAATGAACAGTAATAAGGACAGAAACTTAAGCTTTACTATCTTCGATTCTCATGGTTATGAAACTTGTAACTTTTGAACAATTCTCATCTGTTTCTGTAGCACTAAGTCAGATCACCTTGTACAGACAGCCAGCACATTATCAGATCCAGTGACCTCTGGCCTCAGCTGAGTCAGCTAGCTGCCAGATGCTTTTTTAATACGTTCTATCAAAGCAACTAATGAGATCACCCCTAAATTATACAAAAATATGGACGTCAGTTCTGTCAGTGACATCAAATGCTGAGCAGCGGCCTTATTTGTTACACCCTTCTCAAAGTCTTGTTTCTTCATGATTTATGAAGTGATTTACAATAATTTACTGCCAATTAAGTTTGTTAAATGCAGGTACTCCCTTTTCTAAAGCACGTGAATTCAGCAAGCATTGATGCACAACAACAGGGAACTTCAAATGACCACAGTTTGACTCGGCACAGTTTTGCTTGAGAAGGTGAAACAGCTCACTGGCATTTGGAAATTTCATTTGATTGTATAAAAACTTCCAAACATTAATCTCACACATTTTACAATACATATCCAAAATAAATGAAGACATTCCAAATATAATTTGTGTAGCATTCCAAACATAGAAGGATCAAAATGAAAATCAAAACTATACAAAAATGCAACACAAAAGATAAGACTACAAAATTATGAACATTTTGCCAAGTCATACAAAATAGCAATGTAATTATTAAATGACATTAAGAGAAATAATTTTTGAATAAATATTTCACTCAAATCATCCAATTGACATAAAATATTTTTTTTAAATCACCATATTAAGAAAATGCTATTTCACTTTTTCAAACATTTATCTTTGAGAAGCTTACAATAAAATAGTAACTGATCCCTGGGAAAATTCTCCGCACAAGCAGAGTTTACGTGTCCAGATGGCTAAGCTCTCAGCCAGCTACCCAACAGTCCTGATAGGAGGTACGGTCCATTTTGAGGACCAAGCCTCATTAACATAAGAGCTGAGGGCAGAAGATAATGTCACAACAAAGCCGCTTGGCAGTGGGGCACCGCAATATCAGGACGGGATTCTCCGCCGGCAGGATTCTCCGTTTTGCCGGGCGCCCGGGGGCCGCCCCATAATGGGAAACCCCATTGACCGGCCGGCGTAACGCAGAATCCCGCCGGTGGGTCGGGGCAGAATTTGGTGCGGCGGGGCAGAGAATCCAGCCCCAGGTGTGCCCCAGGGAAGGGGACACACTCCCTAGTGATGTGGGGGTGAATGTTGGTACAACCAGACCGTGTGTGTGAAGCATTCCTGTTTTTTCTGGCCTACAAATGCTAAGTCAAACTTATCATTTGTGCTCCTTTTCTTCTTTTTTTTTTAGAGTACCCAGTTCATTTTTCCAATTAAGGGGCAATTTAGTGTTGCCAATCCACCTAGCCTGCACATCTTTGGGTTGTGGGGGCGAAACCCACGCAAACACAGGGAGAATGTGCAAAGTCCACACGGACAGTGACCCAGACTCGAACCTGGGACCTCGGCGGCGTAAGGCAGCAGGGCGAACCCACTGCGCCACTGTGCTGCCCCATTTGTGCTCCTTTTCAATTGGACCACCTGCTGAAAATGTGGCGAACTTGCACTACTGGCACTCTGACAGAGAATTCTGCTCCAGATATTTTAATATGCCTGTTGGAGACTTGTGGCATTTAGAGAATCCTGATTACCATTTTAGGACCAACTGGGCAGAGTGCCTGGTAGTGCAAGTTCGCCACGTTTTCAGCAGATGGTCTAGTTGAAAAGGAGCACAAATGATAAGTTTGACTGTGTCATGAGAATGTCGCTTTAAGAAATGTTTGGCTACTCATCTTACTGCAGTGATGTCAGAGTGTGGGTGGAGCTGGGCTGTCCTATCAGCTTTTTAATTTTGTTTTTGAGCAGGCTGCAGGGTGTGTTTTAGTTTCGTTTTCAGGTCTGGATGGCTGCAGTCACAGCCAGAAGGTGTATGAGTTTCTCTCTGTAATTTAAAGACTGTAAATCGATCCTGGTGATGTAAACTCATAACAGTAGTGACTTTAACCTGATGTGTTTCTGTTTAAAGGTTTGTTAAGTCTTCTGGATGTTAAAAAGGAAAGCTTAAAGATTCACTTAGTGTTGTAGTCTTTGGGGGTGTTGTGTTTGAATTAATGGTTGCTAAGATGTTGCTGGCCCATAACAACTGAAATCTGGTGCGATTCTCCGTCTCACCAGCCTGCCAATGGGATTTCCCATTGTGGGCAGCCTCACGCCATCGAGACATCCCCGGGCTGCTGGCCCAATGGAGAATCCCAACAGCGGAGAATGCAACCCTTACTGCCTGATCTCGTAGTATATGCCTGCCACCCCCTAAAGAATCTTAGTAATAGAGCATCAATCACACTATCGAAGGGAAATCATAAGCCATCATAAATGGGGTGCTAGCAGGTGAGTGGCCTCAAAGTGTTCTCCATCTTTAAAATGCACCTACACTGAAAATCTTTCCTATTCTATTGGCTTAAAGATGGGGGACTGGATTCTCCGTTTCTGCGACTAAGTGTTGACGGCAATGGAGAATCCATGGACTTTTGCGACAGAAGAATCGTCGCCGCACCTGCACCGATTCCGCTACGGGGAGGGGATAGCAACGGTACCGCGTGGAACACCATCAGTTCCCATGATAAACGATGCGGGATTCGACGGGTCCTGAATCGATACCCGCAGGCTGACAAGCTGCAGCTGTGTATAAACATACACTCCCTATACACGCACTAATCAAAGCCAAAAAGATGGGACAGGATGTGCTGGAGCGCACATACAGCTGATGGGTTGGCTGAGACCAGAGGGTAATGCCGCAAATGCAGGCTCACCTGCCAATTCGCAGGCTCCGTGCTCGCCAGCCCCCCCACGAACCAGGTCGAGCAGCACTTAAGCAACACTCGCCAACTCCAGTCAACTCACAACAATGGCGCTGAGTTGACCGATCCCAAGATTTGGCGATGCAGACCTGGGAGGCTCCTAAACACAGTGGAGGCCTGGAGAGATGTCCTGGTCTCCCAAGGCTCCCAGAGGTTGAGCCACAAGGTAGTCACTGCTGCCTGGATGAGGCGGTGGCGGCTGTAAGCTCCAAGAGTGTGACCAGGAAGACTGGCCTCCCGTGCCGGAAAAAGGGCCACGACCTACACCAGACAGCATGAGTGAGTAGACACAAACAACACTCCCCTGCCCCCTCCCGGAGATCTTCCCGCCTCCACGTGAGCAGCCCCCCCCCCCCCCCCTTCCACTATCCATGCGGATCAACCCTCCCTTCACCCCCCTCCCTTCAACACTCCCTTCACGCTCCCCTCAATCGTTCCTTCACACCCCCACCCGCACTGTGAATGATGTGTGTGGCTAATGATGCCCTCCATGTCTCCTCAGGAAAATCTCTCCTACAACCGTCGGGAGACGGCCCAGACTGGCGGAGGAGTTATGGACATAAGGGCTTCTCCGGTCGCTGACGCCGAAATCACATTCGCGACCAAATCGGTCCCCTCCAAAGCGCTATTGCCTGAGGCCTGCCCCCCGTTGCTCCTCCCCCAACCGGCCGAGTTCCTGACCGCTCGGGACAAGTGTGGTCTCATCCGTCGGGAACTCGGCGTGGCGGCTGCGGACTCAGTCCAGCAACACCACAGTCGGGAGAGGACCGATCCGTGGGCATGGGGGGGCTTTATCAGGGGCTGGCTGTGGTCCGGGGCACGCGAGCCAGCCGAAGGGGCGGACTATTTCGCGGGTCGGGTCCGCAAGCAGCACTCCTTTGAAGTGTGGGCCCTGGAGGCAACGGGGTTGACCCAGGACAAGGTGGTCACCCACGCGGAGGTTGGCGGACGTCGCAGAAGTGAGGAACCATCAAGCCACACCCGGGGGACATGTCATACGTGAGTTGTTATTGCCATACTGACTGACATGTCCATTCTCCCGCTGGTCCTCCAGCTGAAGGCCCATCCCGGGTTGTCCTCTTTCCACAATTTTGTAATCAGTGATCGGGCGGAGAATCCATTTTTACGACTGAATCGCCATTGCCACCTGTTTTACGCAGGGTGCGCATGCCCCACCCCTCCATAACGGCATCATCGTGGCACACGCCACACGCTGTTGGGACGGCCTCAGGATGTCACCTGATGGCCCTCACCCGATGGTCGAGTTCCCAAACACGCAGTTGACGTGTGGTTTCAGCTGTCGGGAACCCGGCGTGGCAGTTGCGGACTGCAGGGGTGGCCAGGGGGCCATTGTCTGGTAGGTCGGGTTCGCGCATAGCCGGCACCATGTTGTACGACATGACCGCTGCAGGTCTTCGCCATGCGCATGCGCGTCCACGGTCCCGGCAATTCTCCAGCTATTTTTGACGTGAAGGCCGGGCGTTTTACGTGGCGCGGCTGCTAGCCCCCCACCAGTCGGAGGATCGGTGCTGGGGAGGCGCCGAGATTTCCCACGTAAAACGCCACAAATCCTCTGGACGTGGCCTCCAAATCAGAGTTTCTCACGAAATGCCCAATGGTGAAGAGAAGTCAATAGAGTTTGCATCAAGATCCTTGAGCAAAGCAGAAATGAACTATGCACAGATAGAGAAGATAGCTCGAGGCATCATCATCGTATTCAAACGTTTTTACCAATACCCATATGGATGGAAATTTACTTTACTGAAATATCATTGACCATTGACAACGAAACTGGGGCTGCACACTGGTATTCTATCTTGTGCAGCGAGCCAGATACACAGATGGGTATTACTGTTGTCAGCTCATACCTGCAGAATAAAATATGTAAATCGTATCTCCAGAGGAACGCTGAAGTACTCTCCAGATTACCTTTACCTAATGAGTCGTCAACACACAGTTTGAGTGCTACATATTTTCTATTTCTATTTCGAAGAAGCCGATAACACTCCTGCAACGACAAGACAAGTTAATGAGCGTGCCAGAAATGATCAACTTCTGTCAGAAGCTGTGGACATGATACTTTGAGGCAAGACCACAAGAGTCAACCTGGAGCTGAAGCCATATGTTACCCTAAGAGGCAAACTACCCATACAAGGTGGTTGCCTCCTCTGGAGAATGAGGGTCATCATTCTGCCATTGTTGAGAATCTGTGTCCTAAACTGTGGGATAGTAAGAGTGAAGGAGATCGGCAGAAGCTATTTTTAGTGACCAGGACTCGATAGCGAAACTGAGAAGAAGGCAGGCATATGTTCATCGTGTGCCAAAGTTCGAAACTTGCCACCACTACTGTCACTACACCCATGGAAATGGCCAGAAGGGCCATGGCAAAAATAGTTCATACCGATTATGCCGGACCATTCAAAGGACGTATGCTCCTCACTGTGGTCGATAAGCACTCAAATGTCCTTAAATCGCCATTATAAAGACTATATGTCTTCAGAGAGAACAATAGAAACATTGATTGAGATTTTTGCAGGAATCGGGTACCCTGAACAACTTGTTAGCAACAATGGGCCACAGTTCATTTCACAGGAATTCACAGATTAGCCAAAGGGAACAGAGATAAACATATCTGATCTATTCCTTATCCTGCCACAATTAGGCAGGCTGAGAGGTTGGTTCAAACGATGAGAACTCTCTTTGTAAAGTAAAGTTGCCATAGTCCCAGATGGCCAAAGGCTGCTTTCCCTATTAGAGGAAGAGCAGCCCGACAGTGATTTAACCTGAGCCGACAGTGATTTAACCTGAAAATCACCACCGCTCAGGTGAGGGGCAAGGTTGAGAAGATGGGTCTTCATGAATAACCTGAGCCGGTACGGGAATTGAACCTGAGCTGCTGGCCTCGCTCTGCATCACAAACTAGTAAAACTGGGAGGAAAGGATACTTCACCCCGGGACTCGCACCAACATCTTTTATGTTAAAACAAACTTTAAATGAAACACAGAATTAACAACATTAACAACAAAGAAATAGCTTTGCAATTAACAGTTATAACAGTTCTGAAATAAAAGGAAAAACTTGAACTATCTACACCCACCACTAATTTCAATTAAGCAGTCTAATAAAGTTTTTTTAAAAAAAATACATTTTATTGAAGTTTTTCAAACAAAGATTTTCCGTTCTTACAACTTAATAAAGGAATATACATTAAACGTTATTTAAATAATATATTAAACTAACAACAGATGGAAAAAGAAATAAACAAAAAGCAAATATCAACAACTAAGAAAAAACAAGAACACGGAATAATCCTCCCCCCCCCCCCCCCCGGGTTGCTGCTGCTGTCTTTTCTGTTTTTCCATTATCGTTCCGCGAGATAGTCAAGGAACGGTTGCCACCGCCTGGTGAACCCCTGGAGCCGATCCTCTTAACGCATATTTTATTCGTTCCAGTCTTATGAACCCTGCCATGTCGTTTATCCAGGCCTCCACGCCCAGGGGCTTCGCTTCTTTCCACGTAAGTAGAATCCTTCGCCGGGCTACTAGGGATGCAAAGGCCAAGACGTCGGCCTCTTTCGCCTCCTGCACTCCCGGCTCTTCTGCAACCCCAAATATAGCCAACCCCCAGCTTGGTTTGACCCGGACCCCCACCACCTTTGAGATCACTCTTGCCACACCCTCCCAGAACTCATGCAGTGCCGGACACGACCAGAACATGTGAGTGTGGTTCGCCGAGCTTCCCGAGCACCTCCCACACCTGTCGTCCACCCCAAAAAACCTGCTCAGTCTTGCTCCCGTCATATGCGCTCTGTGTAGAACCTTAAATTGAATCAGGCTAAGCCTGGCACACGAGGACGAGGAATTTACCCTACTTAGGGCATCTGCCCACAGCCCCTCCTCAATCTCTTCCCCCAGCTCCTCTTCCCATTTTCCCTTCAGCTCCTCTACCATCGCCTCCCCCTCGTCTCTCATCTCCCTGTATATTTCGGACACTTTACCTTCTCCAACCCATGCCCCTGAAATCACTCTATCCTGGACCCCTTGCGTCGGGAGCCGCGGAAATTCCCTCACCTGTTGCCTCGTAAATGCCCTCACTTGCATATATCGGAAAGCATTCCCTGGTGGCAACTTATATTTTTCTTCCAATGCTCCCAAACTCGCAAACATCCCGTCCACAAACAAGTCCTTCAGCTTCCTAATTCCTGCTCGCTGCCAACATTGAAATCCCCCATCTATCCTCCCCGGGACGAAACTGAGGTTATTCCTTATCGGGGACCACACCGAGGCACTCGTCACTCCCCTATGTCGTCTCCACTGCCCCCAGATCTTCAAGGTCGCCACCACCACTGGGTTTGTGGTGTACCTTTTCGGGGAGAACGGTAGCGGCGCCGTCGCCAGCGCTTTTAGGCTCGTTCCCTTACAGGACGCCATCTCCAACCTTTTCCACGCCGCACCTTCTTCTTCCTTCATCCACTTACAGACCATCGACACATTGGCGGCCCAATAGTAGTCACTCTCAGACTCGGCAGTGCCAATCCCCCTCTGTCCCTACTGCGCTGCAGGAACCCCCTCTTTACCCTCGGGGTCTTTCCTGCCCACACAAAGCTCATAATGCTCCTGTCTATTTTTTTGAAGAAGGCCTTTGTAATCAGGATGGGGAGGCACTGAAACACGAAAAGAAACCTCGGGAGGACCACCATTTTGACCGCCTGTACTCTGCCCGCCAATGACAGGGGCACCATATCCCACCTCTTAAAGTCCTCCTCCGTCTGCTCTACCAATCGCGTCAGGTTAAGTTTATGTAGGGTTCCCCAGTTCTTGGCCACCTGAATCCCCAGGTATCGAAAATTCCTTGCCACTCTCCTCAGCGGCAGAGCATCTATCCCCCTGCCCTGTTCCCTGGGGTGCATCACAAAAAGCTCGCTCTTTCCCATATTTAATTTGTATCCCGAGAACTCTCCAAACTCCCTGAGTATCTGCATTACGTCTGGCATCCCCCCTACCGGGTCCGCCACATATAGCAGCAAATCGTCTGCATATAGCGACACTCGATGTTCCTCTCCCCCTCTAAGCACCCCCCTCCACTTCTTAGAGTCCCTCAGCGCTATGGCCAATGGTTCAATTGCCAACGCAAACAGTAGCGGGGACACCCTTGTCTTGTACCCCTATGTAATCGAAAGTATCCCGATCTTTGCCTGTTTGTAACGACGCTTGCCACCGGGGCCGCGTACAAGAGTCTAACCCATCTAATGAACCCCTCCCCGAACCCAAATCTCTTCAGCACCTCCCACAAATAGTCCCACTCCACCCTATTGAATGCCTTCTCTGCATCCATCGCCACCACTATCTCTGCCTCCCCCTCCGGTGGGGGCATCATCATCACCCCCAGCAACCTTCGTACATTGGCATTCAATTGTCTCCCCTTAACAAACCCTGTCTGGTCGTCGTGTACCACCCCGGGACACAATCCTCTATCCTTGTCGCCATCACTTTGGCCAGCAGTTTGGCGTCTACGTTTAGGAGGGAGATGGGCCTGTATGACCCGCACTGCAGCGGGTCTTTGTCTCATTTCAGGATTAGCGATATCATCGCCTCCGACATTGTCGGGGGTAATGTCCCCCTTTCCTTAGCCTCATTAAAGGTTCTCGCCAAAAGCAGGGCCAACAGGTCCATATACTTCCTATAAAATTCAACCGGGAACCCATCTGGTCCCGGGGCCTTCCCTGCTTGCATGTTCCCAATTCTTTTGATCACCTCATCCACCTCAATCTGCCCCCCCAGACCTGCCACCTCCTGCCCCTCCACCCTCGGGAACTCTAGCTGGTCCAAAAAGTGTATCATTCCCTCTTTCCCCTCCGGGGGTTGGGACTTGTACAGCCTCTCATAGAATGTCTTGAACACCTCGTTCACTTTCCCTGCTCTCTGCTCCATCTTTCCCATTTTGTCCCTAACTCCTCCAATCTCTCTCGCCGCCCCCCTCTTCCGAAGTTGATGGGCCAGCAGCCGGCTCGCCTTTTCCCCTATTTCATATTGTATCCCCTGTGCCTTCCTCCACTGTGTCTCTGCCTTTCCCGTGGTCAGCAGGTCAAACTCCGTCTGTAATCTTCGTCTTTCCCTGTATAGCCCTTCGTCTGGGGCCTCCACATACTTCCTATCCACCCTCAAAATTTCACCTACTAATCTCTCTCTTTCTTTACCCTCTTGTTTCCCCTTGTGGGCTCTGATGGAAATCAGCTCTCCTCTAACCACCGCCTTCAGCGCTTCCCATACTACTCCCACCTGGACCTCCCCATCGTCATTGACCTCCAGGTATCTTTCGATACATCCCCTCACCCTTCCGCATACCCCCTCGTCCGCCAGTAGTCCCATGTCTAATCGCCAGAGTGGGCGCTGGTCCCTTTCCTCTCCTAGTTCCAGCTCCACCCAATGCGGGGCGTGATCTGAAACGGCTATGGCCGAGTACTCCGTTCCTGCCACTTTCGGGATCAGTGCCCTTCCCAAAACAAAAAAGTCTATCCGGGAATATACCTTGTGGACGTGGGAGAAAAAGGAAAACTCTTTACCCATCGCTCTGGCAAATCTCCACAGATCGACTCCCGCCATTTGCTCCATGAACTCCTTAAGCACCTTGGCCGCTGCCGGCCTTCTCCCAGTCCTGGATCTGGACCGGTCCAGCCCTGGGTCAAGCACTGTGTTAAAGTCCCCCCCCCCATTAACAAGTTTCCCACCTCCAGGTCCGGATACATCCCAGCATTCGCTTCATGAATCCCGCATCATCCCAGTTCGGGGCATACACGTTCACCAGCAAAACCGCCTCACCCTGCAATCTGCCACTCACCATCACATACCTGCCCCCACTATCCACCACTATGGTCTTAGCTTCGAACGATACACGTTTCCCCACCAGTATTGCCACCCCTCTGTTTTTCGCGTCCAACCCGGAGTGGAATACCTGTCCCACCCATCCTTTCCTTAGTCTAACCTGATCCGCAAACTTCAGGTGCGTCCTGGAGCATAACTACGTCCGCCTTCAGTCTCTTTAAGTGCGCAAACACCCTTGCCCTCTTAATCGGCCCATTTAAACCTCTCACATTCCACATGATCAGCCGGGTTGGGGGGCCATTTACCCCCCCCTCATCGACTAACCATCCCCTTTTTTAAACCATCTCCTCACCCAGGTCTCACGCACCCGTCTGTCCCCCAGACGGCGCCCTCCCGTCCCGACCACCTCGTCTCGTATCAGCTCCCCCTTACTCTCAGCAGCAGCAACCCAGTTAACCCCCGCCCCCCCAGATTCCCCCTCTAGCTTGATTACTCCCCCCATATTGCTTCCGGAAGTCAGCTAACTCTGGCTGATCTCGGCTTCCCCCGTTCATCCTTTGACCTCCCTGCGTGAGAGGCTCCCTTCCTTCCTGCGCCCTTTTTCCCGCCATAGTTTCCATAGCGTGGGAAAATACCCGCGCCTTCCTCTCGGCCCCGCCCCTAATGGCGCAGTTCCCTCATTCCCCTTCCCTGTCCCCTTTTCCACCGGCGCCCACATTTCTTCATGTCCCCCACATCGGTGGGAGAAAAATTCCCAGTCCAACATTATTATACATTAGCCCTCCCCTCTCCCCACTTTACATTTCTGTACCACCACCTCGCTACCCCTCTCCGGGCGTCAATTTCTCAAGTCTAGTCCAATTTCTCTTCCTGAATAAATGTCCATGCCTCCTCCGCCGTCTCGAAGTAGTGGTGTTTGCCCTGATGTGTGACCCACAATCTCGCCGGCTGCAGCATCCCAAATTTGACTTTCTTCCTATGGAGCACCGCCTTGGCCCAGTTGAAACTCGCCCTCCTTCACGCCACCTCCGCACTCCAGTCTTGATACACGCGTATCACCGGGTTCTCCCACTTGCTACTCCGTGTCTTCTTAGCCCAGCTCAGGACCATCTCCCTATCCCTGTAGCGATGGAACTTCACCACTATTGCTCTTGGTGTTTCCCCTGCCTTTCGTCTTCTCACGAGGACCCAGTACGCTCCCTCCACTTCCAGGGGGCCCGTTGGGGCCTCCGCTCCCATTAGAGTATGGAGCATCGTACTCACATACGCCCCAGCATCAGCTCCCTCTGTTCCTTCGGGGAGACCTAAAATCCGTAGGTTCTTCCTCCTCGAGCTGTTCTCCAGGGCTTCCAGCCTTTCTATGCACCTCTTGTGTAGTGCCTCGTGCGTCTCCGTTTTTACCACCAGGCCCTGTATCTCGTCTTCGTTCTCGGCTGCCTTTGCCTTCACTCCACAGAGCTCCATCGCCTGGACCTTTTGTGTTTCCTTTAGTCCCTCGATTGCCAGTAACATCGGCGCCAGCACCTCTTTCTTGAGCTCCTCCACACATCGTCGGAGGAACTCCTGCTGTTCCGGGCCCCATACCATCTGGGCTCCCTCGGCTGCCATCTTGCTTCTCCCTTCTCTTCTCTGCCGCTGCTCCAAAGGATCCTCCGCAATCTGGCCACTACTGTCGCTCCTTTCCATCCACACCCGGGGGGACTCCTTCCTTTGTCACCTAACACTGGGTTTGGCTGCAAAAATTTCCATTCGGGCTCCCGATAAGAGCCCAAAAGTCCGTTGAAACGGGAGGTGCCGAAACGTGCGGCTTAGCTGGTCATCGCTGCAACCGGAAGTCGCAGTCTAATAAAGTTAACATGCCACTTATAAATAAGATGTGGCGATGCCGGCATTGGAATGGGGTGGGCACAGTAAGAGGTTTTACAGCACCAGGTTAAAGTCCAACAGGTTTCGCAGCACGGTGGAACAGTGATTAGCACTGCTGCGTACGGCGCCGAGGTCACAGGTTCGATCCCGGCTCTGGGTCACTGTCCACGTGGAGGTTGCACATTCTCCCCGTGTTTGTGTGGGTTTCATCCCACAACCAAAAGATGTGCAGGCTAGGTGGATTAGCCACGCCAACTTGCCCCTTAATTGGAAAAAATGAATTGGGCACTCTAAATTAATTTTGAAAAAGTCCAAAAGTTTTATCACCTGATGAAGGAGCTAAGCTCTGAAAGCTTGTGGTTCCAAATAAACCTGTTGGACATTATCCTGGTGTTGTAAGACTTCTTACTTATAAATAAAGTTAACAAGCTACTTGCTTATCTGTGTAAATACTATTAGCGAGAGACCCTTTCAAGAGCTGATCCAGTATACTTCTGTCTTGTCAAACTCAAATCCTGTGGCAAACTGCAGTTCAACTTAAAATCCTAAAAGAGACTGCAAAACTATAGTCGGACCTTAATCCTCCCATTAATTGCATCAGCAGTATCCCACTAAATTCCACGAGTTATTTAGCTAGGACTAAATACAATCCCTCATCAATTATCAACATTCCTAGGAACCATCATAAATATCAACAAGGTTCCATTAGCCCTTTATCTGAAATCAAGTAAGTGGTTGGAATGAATGATTACCTCATTGTTTTGTGACACCTTAATCACAGCTTTCGCAAACACTGGGCGGGATTCTCCACTCCCACGCCGAAGTGGCCGCGCCGTCGTGAATGCCGGAGAGGTTCACGACGGCGCGGAACGGCCCCGGTCCCGACCGATTCAGGCCCTGACAATGGGCCAGGATCGGGGCCGCGTCATCTACACGCGCCAGGCCTTGTCGCCCGCGTAAAAGCGGCGCCGCATAGATGACGCGGCCGGCGCCGCATATCGGACATCATCCGCGCAATGATGGGGGACGGATCTTGTAGGGAAGGAAGGAAGGAGGTCCTCCTTCAGAGAGGACGGCCCGACGATCGGTGGGCACCGATCGCGGGCCACCCCACATTCCAGGTGAAGCCCGGTGCAGGATCCCCCCTCGCCCCCCCGCAGGCCGCCCCCCCAGCGTTCACGCACCGCCCACGAATGCAGCGACCAGGTGTGGATGGCGCCGGGGGGAACCCGCCGTTTTGGCCTGGCCGCTCGGCCCATCCGGGCTTCAGAATAGCGGGGGTGCCGGAGAATCGCCATTTTGGGTGACTCCGGCGATTCTCTGGCCTGCGAAACTCGACCGGGCCGTTCCCGCCGCTTGGGAGAATCGCGGGAGGGCGTCGGACCGGCGTCCCCGGAAATTTTGGCGGCCCAGGCGATTCTCCCAACCTGCGTGGGAGTGGAGAATCGCGCCCACTGTTCCTGTATGTTAGAATGATAGAATCCCTATGCTGCAGAAGTAGGCCATTCAAACCATCAAGTCTGCACCGATCCTCACTTCCGGTTGCGGCTATGCTGAGCTAAGTCGCACGTTCGGCAGCTCCCGCAAGAAACTGACTTTTGGGATCTTTTGAGGGGCCCCAGTGGCATTTGTTCGACGGTTCCCGGTGTGGGAAGGTGACAGTATGATTTCCCCGGCACTGTATGGATTGGACCAGGAGTGGAGTGGTGAAAAACGTAATTCTGGTGCAGCGAAAAGGGCGAGGGAGGAAAGCCAAGATGGCGGCGGGTGGAGACCAGGCAGCGTGGGCGCAAGAGCAGCAGGAGTTTCTCAAGCGCTGCTTCACGGAATTGAAAGCAGAGCTGCTGGAGCCGATGAAGGCTTCGATCGACAAGCCGGTCGAGACCCAGAAGGCCCAAGGGGCGGCGATCCAGGAGGTGCGGCAGAAGGCCTCGTAGAATGAGGACGAGATATTGGGCCTGGCGGTGAAGGTGGAGGCGCACGAGGAGCTGCATAAGAAATGGCAGGAGAAGTTCGAGAACATGGAGAATTGGTCGAGGAGGAAGAATCTGCGGATTCTGGGTCTCCCGGAGGGAGTGGAGAGGTTGGATACTGGAGCATATGTGGTCACGATGCTGAACACGTTGATGGGCGGGGGTGCCTTCCCGAGGCCCCTAGAGCTGGATGGGGCCCACCGAGTCCTGGCGAGGCCCAAGTCTAACGAGCCACCGCGGGCGGTATTGGTGCGGTTCCACCGCTTGGTGCACAGGGAGTCCTAAGATGGGCAAAAAAGGATCGGAGCAGCAGGTGGGAGAATGCAGAGGTCGGTATATACCAGGACTGGAGCGTGGAGGTGGCCAAGAAGAGGGCAGGGTACAATCGGGCTAAGGCGGTTCTGCATCGGAAGGGGGTGAAATTCGGGATGCTGCAGCCGGCGCGACTGTGGGTCACGTTTATGGACCGGCACCATTACTTTGAGATGTCGGAGGATGCGAGGACCTTTATTCAGGCCGAAAGGTTGGACACGGACTGAGGGTCGGTTGTGAGGGGAGGTCGCGGGGGGCTACTGTGCTTTGGGGGGATGTTCTATTCTGTTCTGTATTGTTTCCTTGGGTGCTGGGTGGGGTAGGGTGAAATGGTTCGAAGTGGGGGTATTGTGAGAGTGTGGGCGTCGGTGGTTGGAAAGACGGGGCCCCGTTGGGGGAAGGGGAGATGGGAGGCCCGAGGTGGGGGAGCTGGGATTAGGCCGCAAAATGGAGATGGGCCAGAGAGGGCGGGGCCGGTCTGATGGGAAGGGGGCAGGGCCGGGGGGAAAGGGCGGTGTTGGAGAGGAGCGCCTGCTGATGGACAGGGCGGGGGGGACCACAACACTGGGGGATCGATGGAGTGGCGGGAGTGGCCGGGGTCAGCAGGAGTCAGCTGACTTACGGGAGTGCTATGGGGGGAGCAACGCAGCTTGTGGGGGACCTAGCTGGGGGGGGGGGGGGGGGTTGCTGCTGCATTGGCCAAAGGTGAGCTGGAGCTCGGAGAGAGAGTCGGGGCGGGGGTCTGCCACTGGGGGGAATGAAGAGTGCGGGAGGCGCGGGCACGTGGCTGGCCTAGAAAAGGGGATGGCTAATTGGCAGGGGGGGAGCGGGAAGCCCCCTGATCCGGCTGATAACTTGGAATCTGAGAGGCCTGATCGGGCCGGTCAAGAGGGCCCATGTGTTCGCGCACCTGAAGGCAGATGTGGTTATGCTCCAGGAGATGCATTTGAGGGTGGCAGATCAGGTTCGGCTCAGGGCAGGTTTTCCACTCGGGGTTGGACGCAAAGAATCGAGGGATGGCGATTTTGGTGGGGAAGCGTGTGTCATTTGAGGTGCTGAACATCGTGGCAGACAATGGAGGCAGGTATGTGATGGTGAGTGGTAGGATGCAGGGGGTGCGGGTGGTATTAGTGAATGTATATGCCCCGAATTGGGACAATGCCGGATTTATGCGGCGCATGTTGGGCCGGATTCCGGACCTGGAGGCAGGGAGCTTGATAATGGGGGGGGACTTCAACATGGTACTGGATCCAGCATTGGACCGCTCCAGGTCCAGGATGGGTAAGAGGCCGGCGGCGGCCAAGGTGCTGAGGGGGTTTATGGGCCAGATGGGAGGAGTGGACCCATGGAGGTTTGTCAGGCCGGGGGCCAGGGAATTTTCTTTTTTTTACCCACGTCCATAAAGCCTACTCCCGGATTTACTTCTTCGTTATGAGCAGGGCACTAATTCCGGGCAGATTTTAAGGGTGGATAGGAGGCATGCAGAGGTCCCCGAGGAAGGACTACTCAAGGAGCGATGAAGACTCCAGGCCAAGTTCGACTTGTTGACCACCAAGAAGGCAGAGGTGCAGTGGAGGAAAGCGCAAGGGGCGGTGTATGAGTACAGGGAGAAGGCTAGCTGGATGTTCACACACCAGCTTCGGAAGCGGGAGGCAGCGAGGGAGATTGGGGGAGTTAGGGATAAAGGGGGGAATATGGTGCGGAGTGCGGCGGGAATGAATGGGGTTTAGAGACTTTTAAGAGGGGCTGTATAGGTCTGAGCCCCCCAACGGAGGAGGAGGGGATGCGTCGATTTTTGGATCGACTGAGGTTCCCGAGGGTGGAGGAGGAGCAGGTGGCTGGGCTTGGGGCACCGGTAGGGCTGGAGGAGCTGACTAAGGGCCTGGGGAGTATGCAGGCGGGGAATGCACCGGGGCCAGATGGGTTCCCGGTGGAATTTTACCGGAAGTACATGGACCTGCTGGGCCCTCTATTAGTGAGGACTTTCAATGAGGCGAGGGAGGGCGGGGGGGGAGGGGCCTACCCCCCGACGATGTCCAGGGCGCTGATCTTGAAGCGGGACAAGGATCCATTACAGTATGGGTCATATAGGCCAATCTCTCTCCTCAACGTGGACACAAAGCTGTTAGTGAAGGTGTTGACTACCAGAATTGAGGACTGTGTCCCGGGGGTGATTCACGAGGACCAGACGGGTTTTGTGAAGGGAAGGCAGCTGAATACCAATGTGCGGAGGTTCCTTAACGTTATCATGATGCCTACAGTGGAGGGGGAGGCAGAGGTAGTGGCGGCGATGGACGCAGAGAAGGCCTTCGATAGGGTGGAGTGGGGGTACCTCTGGGAAGTGTTGAGGAGGTTTGGGTTCGGGGAGGGGTTCATTAGTTGGGTTAGGCTACTTTACGAAGCCCCGGTGGCGAGTGTGGCCACGAATCGGAGGAGGTCGGAATACCTTCGGCTGTGCCGGGGGACGAGGCAGGGGTGCCCCCTATCCCCTTGCTATTTGCATTGGCAATTGAGCCTTTGGCTATGGCTCTAAGGGAGTCCAGGAACTGGAGGGGGCTGGTCTGTGGGGGGGCGTGGAACACGGGTTTTGTTGTATGCCGATGACCTGTTACTGTATGTGGCGGACTCAGTGGGGGGGGATGCTGGAGGTGATGCGGATCCTCAGGGAGTTTGGGGACTTTTCCGGACATAAGCTCAACGTGGGGAAGAGTGAGCTCTTCGTGGTACACCCAGGGGACCAGGGAAGGGGGATAGACGAGGTTCCATTGAAGAGGGCGGAAAGGAGTTTTCGGTACCTGGGGATCCAGGTGGCCAGGAGCTGGGGTGCCCTACACAAGCTCAACTTGACGAGGCTGGTGGAGCAGATGGAGGAGGAGTTTAAAAGGTGGGATATGCTGCCACTCTCCTTGGCGGGTAGGGTACAGTCGGTGAAGATGATGGTGCTCCCGAGGTTCCTTTTTATATTCCAGTGCCTCCCCATCCTGATCCCTAAGGCCTTTTTTAGGCGGGTCAGTAGGATTCATGGGATTTGTGTGGGCGAAAAAGACCCCAAGGGTGAGAAGGGTGTTTCTGGAACGGAGTAGGAACAGAGGATGGTTAGCGTTACCTAATCTGTGTGGGCTGACAAAGTGGCGATGATACGCAAGTGGGTAATGGAGGGGGAGGGGGCGGCGTGGAAGAGGCTAGAGATGGCGTCCTGTGTGGGCACAAGTCTGAGAGCGCTGGTGACAGCACCGCTGCCGCTCCCGCCGACTAGGTACACCACGAGTCCAGTGGTGGCGGCGACTTTGAAAATTTGGGGGCAGTGGAGGCGCCACAGGGGTGAGGTAGAGGCTTTGGTTTGGTCCCCGATCCGGGTGAACCATCGGTTCATTCCGGGGAGAATGGATGGAGGGTTCCTGAGCTGGCACAGGGCAGGAATTAGAAGGATGGGGGACCTGTTTTTAGCTGGGACGTTTGCGAGCCTTGGGACGCTGGAGGAAACATTTGGGCTTCCCCCCGGAAATGCCTTCAGGCACATGCAGGTAAGGGCGTTTGTAAGACGGCAGGTGAGGGAGTTCCCGCTGCTTCCAGCACTCAGGATCCAGGATAGGGTGCTCTCGGGGGTGTGGGTTGGAGAGGGCAGGGTCTCGGCGATCTACCAGGAGATGCAGGAGGAGGAGGAGACCTCGGTGGAGGAGCTAAAGGGTAAATGGGAGGAGGAGCTTGGGGAGGAGACAGACGAGGGTACGTGGGCGGACGCCCTGGGTAGGGTTAATTCTTCCTCCTCTTGCGTCAGGCTTAGCCTGATACAATTGAAAGTTCTTCACAGAACGCATATGACAGGGGCGAGGCTGAGCAGGTCCTTTGGGGTGGAAGACAGGTGTGGGAGGTGCTCAGGGAGCCCAGCAAATCATACCCATATGTTCTGGGCGTGCCCGGCGCTGGATGGAGTTTGGAGGGGTATTGCGAGGACGGTGTCTAAGGTGGTGAACACCCGGGTTAAGCCGAGCTGGGGTTAGTAGTATTTGGGGTATTGGACGAGCCGGGAGTGCAGGAGGCGAAAGAGGCCGGTATTCTGGCCTTTGCGTCCCTTGTAGCCCGGCGGAGGATTCTGCTACAGTGGAAGGATGCGAGGCCCCCAAGCGTGGAAGCCTGGATCAGCGACATGGCAGGATTCATTAAATTGGAGAGGGTAAAATTTGCCTTGAGAGGGTCTGTGCAAGGGTTCTTCAGGCGGTGGCAACCGTTCCTAGACTTTCTAGCGGGGCGTTAGGAGGTGGTCAGCAGCAGCAGCAACCCAGAGGTGGGAGGGTGGGGGGGGGAGAGAGAAGGGGGGTTGTAATTTGTGTTTTCTACGGTGTTTATTATTGATTAATGGGGGGTTTGTACATTGGGGAACTCATGATGTAGTTGTAAGATGTTTATTTATGTGTTCTTTGTTTTTCTTTTTTCTGTAAGGGGCGGGGTTTGTTGAAAATATGTAAAAATTTGAATAAAAATATTTCTAAAAAAAAAAGTCTGCACCGACCCTTTGAATGACACTCTACCCATTTACCCTCACCCAACCACCCCTGGACGCGGTGGAAGGCAGGAGGTATGTCGTATTCCCCCGGGGGTCCCGGAGATAAGCCACAAGGCAGCCAGTGCTGCCTGGGATGAGGTGGCGGCAGCCATAAGTTCGAGTAGTATGACCAAGAGGACTGGCCAGCAGTGCAGGAAGATCAACGACCTACACCGGGCAGCACGAGTGAGTAGAAAACAACCCCCCCCCCCTCCCCAGGGAGCATCCACCCCCCAACTCCCCATGCAACCCCAGCCCTCCCTCCCCCTAACCCCAAAACCCCCCCCAACCTTTACACCCCCTTTCCCGCCACTGTGAACAAAGCATGTTGCTAACGATACCCTCTCTGTGTCCTCGCAGGAAAAGCTCTCTCAATTATCGGGAGACGGCCCAGACTGGCGGTGGGGTGCCGGACATAAGAATCCTCACCTCCTTCGAGGAGCAGGCCCTGGAGGTGACTGTGGTGGCTGAGGACAGATCGGTCACCCATGCAGTGGCTGGCAGACGCCACAGAGGTTGGGAACCACCAGGCTCCACGCAAAGGACCTGTCAAACGTAAGTAGTGATTGCCTTACTGACTGACTAACCCATTCCTCCCACTGACCACATGTTCATTCTCCCACAGCTCCTCCAGCCGACTCCTAGAGACCACCTCGGAGGAGAGCTCCAAGGATGCAACTGTTATAGTCGCGGCACAGCTGTCATCCCCACCCTCCACCAGTGCAGAGGCACACATCTCGGTGGGAAATGTTAATGGACAGGCTTCTGTGGCACAATCTGGTGAGCACCACACTGCTGATGATGCTGGAATCCCCACGTGAGACAGCAATCAGAGGGCTGCTGGATTTCAGGACCCAGCTGGGTCCGAGCTTGATGCTGAGCCTGTGGAAGTGGGTTATCCAGAGCTGATGGAGATGATAGGGAACAGCAGGGACGTTCAGAAGATGTCAGCGTCACTCCAGAGGATCCATAGCCGTTCGGAGGAGTCCCAGAGGCTAGGGGTGCAGCAGATGGCGCCGGCAACGCGTGGCACTGAGGCCAATACTGCAGGGTGGCAACCGCAGTGGAGAGTCTGGTGCACGACGTCGGCACCATTCGTGAAGGTGTCCAAGCCGTCGCACAGTTGATTGCCAATCCCAAACAGCAATAGCCTTCAGCCGCGCAGCCAGAGGACTCAGCAGTCGGTAGAGATTATGGGCGATTGGTGGGGCAGACGGGCAGGGACAAGGGTTGCCCCCAAAACGGTTACACACAATCCAGGGATTGGCGTGGTGCCGTAAGCGGTTGCTCCCCGGTTGACCCCCCCCCCCCCCCACCGGTCCCCACACCCACCCATGGCGGCCCACCCCTGCAGAGTCTCCCACCCCCTGCCGAGCACGGGGGTGGCAAGCCCAGCGCCCCCAGGCTCTTTGCCTGTGAGCAAAGATGACTACTCACCTCCTAGGCTCCCCACAGAAACCTTTCCGCCAGGTTCATGTGTTTCAAAAGGAGTATTAATCGGCGCCAGTGTGAGCACTTGCTGGGGAGGCCGCTGAATGACGGGAGGCAGTTGGATATGGGGTGACTCTCATTAATTGTATGGAAATGGAGCTTAAGTGGTGATAATTGGTTTCTCACCACGTTACGGTGGGATCCTGATTTCGCCTACGGGAGCAGGCCGATTGCATCGCAAATTGTTCAACGTCCGGCACGGATCTCGTGTTAGGCCTCTCTCACTATTCACCAGCCTCATTACGCTTGAATGAGAGCACGAGTACAGAGAATCACACCCATTGTAAATTTTGATTGTTACCATTATACTGTGTCTCATTGCAGGAACATCTGGTGTAAGGTGGGAGGAAAGTGTTGTGTATTCATGTTTGTGCCTAGTGGGAACAGGGTCACTTTAAGGTTTTGATCATGTGATTTGTTTCGGCTGTTTAATGGTTGGTCTAAACTAGCAACCTGTGTGAAAACAGATTCCCCATAAAAGCTTGTTTGTTTCATACCTTTGTGGTCTAAAAGCCTGTAATTTAAAAAATGCACAATCATTCTCTTGTTCTCTCAATGCAATATTAGCTTCCACTACCGTTGTGCAAGAGAGGCCTTTAACTTTCCTTCCCCCTTTGCTACAGGAAAGCACTTTTCCTCCAATGATCCATCCATCCTGAGAAGTACCCACTTGGGAAACGGTAGGCATAAAGCTGCAGGTTCTGGTGTAATTTCTTTCCTGTTATTTAATAATCTATACTGTATTTTCAGCACGATAATAATAACTTTTTTTTTTAAACCGAACCCACAGAGATTCCTTGTAACAGCAGGAATCAAAACTTTCTGTTCTATTGTTGTAATCCTAGCACTGATTAATAACACCATACATCCTCCCTTTCTGCTTTCTCTATCTTTTCTGGAAACATTTGAAACGGAACACCTTATACTGTAGTGATATTACATTACACAATTACATTAATCAATTTGCTTTTATCTTTTTTTTTACCATTTCCTTCATTATCCTTCTCTTATATGCTCTAAGGCGCTTCACTCTTAATGCCATTTGTTTAAATATTTCTCACTGACCCCTCTGCAAGGCCAATTATACCAGAAAACACATTATGCGGTGATGGCATTGGTTTGGATACCACAGCAGGTGAAAGAATCCAGGGATTTCTATTGTGCACATTACCTTGAGGTTGGGGGAAATTGTAGCATAAAATTACATCCAGATGTAACATTGGCAAAAATTTTAGACATGAGGACAGCACGGTAGCACAGTAGTTAGCACAGTTGCTTCACAGCTGCAGGGTCCCAGGTTCGATTTCCGGCTTGGGTTACTGTCTGTGTGGATTCCGGTCTGCACGTTCTCCCTGTGTCTGCATGGGTTTCCTCCGGGTGCTCCAGTTTCCTCCCAGAGTCCAAGGATGTGCAGGTTAGGTGGATTGGCCATGCTAAATTGCCCTTAGTGTCCAAAAAGGCTAGGTGGGCTTACTGGGTTACGGGAATAGGGTGGAGGCGTGGGTTTAAGTGGGGTGCTCTTTACAATGGCCGAATGCCCTCCTTCTGCACTATGAGTTCTTTGATTCTATATGCATTTTACCAGAATTCATTGATGAAAATAGCTCATCATATATGCAATTTGAAGAAACTGCCATGATGTCACTCGGTGAGAAAAAAATTCCTTTGCTGTGTCAAATAAGGTAGTATTTACCCGTCGGTGGTAATATGGTGAAGATCACTTTAACTCCCACTGATTGTGGCGCCGCTGGCCATGCAGCTGAAGGCTATTGCAGAAAGAGAATTGGCAATTCTAGTAATGTGAGAATTTCACAGTCTCAAGTGGATTCCCGTGGGTGCACGTGCCATGATGCTGGAGGTTGTGACTACCTAGAACCCCAATCACGCTGTGAGGCCTGGCTACTTTGGCTGAACTCCGGAGGCATCAACACCACAGAGGTAGCAGCCAACATTATAGTACCCAAGAGCTGAACCTCAGCACTGGGGACATTCCCACGACCAGAGAGTTTGTCTTGTACCTGGAAGGGAACCAGCGCCTGTTCCAGGTAATGTTTCCCGCAGATGTCTTGGGTACCCGGTCTGCAGTCTGGTTACCCAGGGGCCTCTGCTGTAGCTGGGGGTGCGTGTGCAGGGCATGTCTAATGGGACCCTGAGGGATGGCAGGGGATGTGAGTCTGGGGGAGGCCTGGGGACCCATATGTCCGGGTTGGAAGCTATAGCTGATCTTCAGTTGATCACTCTCTCCAATTATTTACAGATATTACATTATGGAGAATATTGTGGACCCCGCCGAAGCTGCCCTCATGGTGCAGCAGCTGGCAGGAGGTAGCAATGTCGACAGAGGCCCAAAGCGGCGGGCGATGTGCAGGGCCCCGCCCCACACCCTGAGGACCCGGTCACCCATAAGGCCATGGAGGGACCGAGAGGGGAAGGAGAACGATAGCCCAAGGTGTATCGATGTCACTGATCTTTCAAAAGATACAGGAGCAGAATTAAGCCATTTCATCCATCGAATCTGCTCCACAATTCGATCGTGGCTGATCTCACCCTGGCCGTAACTCCACTGTCACCCCCCACACACATGGACACTACTGGTGCATGCGCCATGATGCTGGCGGTTGTGACTCCCTAAAATACCAATCAGGCTGTGAGGCCTGGCTACTTCGGCTCAACTCCGGAGGCATCAACACCACAGAGGTAGCAGCCAACATTCTAACACCCAAGAGCTGAACCTCAGCACTGGGGACATCCCCACGACCAGAGGGTGAATGTGTGGACCGGGGAACAATAGCCTTCAGCTATGTGGTCAGCGGCGCCACAATCAGTGGAAGTTAAAGTGACCTTCCCCATTGTGGTGGTATGTATTAGGGGTAATACGGTACACCATGATGCCGAGGGGCTATTGGTGGACAGATACTGGGTCCTGATTGGATCTGCCGCCGACTGGGCTCCACCCAGAAAGGCGGGGTATAAGAACCCGGTTTCTCCCAGCAGCTGCATTCTGTAACTGAGCTGCTGGGGAACAAGTCCTCTCCATAAAGCCTCGAATGAGTTTCTCTACGTCTCGCCTCGTGTGTTATCGATGGTGCCACGTTTTATTGAGAAGACTTTAAAAAAAAGGAATATGGAGCTCCACATCGCCCCGGAGTGCCTGCGCATCGGCCCCCAAGCAGCTAACTCCGCATCGGCGTTTAAGCACTGGCTGGCGTGCTTTGAGGGATACCTCCGAACGGCTCCCGGCAGACCAACAGAAGATGCAGGTCCTACACTCCAGGGTGAGTCACGAAATCTACTCGCTCATCGAGGACGCGGAAGATTTCCCAGCGGCGATCACCTTGCTGAAAGAGACCTACATTCGGCCCGTCAACCAGGTCTATGCACGCTATCAGCTCGCAACGAGACGACAAATCCTCGGGGAATCGCTAGACGAATTCTACAATGCTCTAACGATCCTGGGAAGAAACTGCAACTGCCCAGCTGTAACGGTGAATGAACACACGGAGCTCCTGATCAGAGACGCGTATGTAGCAGGTTTGGCATCATCGCAAATTCGCCAGAGACTTCTAGCGAAAGACTTTCTCGGACTCACAGAGGCATGGGCCCTTGCGGCCTCCCTCGACGTGGCCTCCCAAAACGCCCGCGCCTATGCCCCCGACCGCGCTACAGCCCCATGGGCTCCGTGGACCCCCGCCGCGATCGACCCCCCGGCACCCCCCACCCCCCCGCAAGCGTACGCGGCCAGAATCCCAGACCACCCGGGGGGGGGGGGGCCACTGCTATTTTTGCAGGCAGCCGAAACACCCCCGCCAGCGCTGCCCGGCCCGCTCGGCCACCTGTAAAAGCTGCGGCAAAAAGGGGCACTACGCAGCGGTGTGCCAGTCCCGTGGGGTCGCCGCTATCTCCAGGGAAGAAACGGGACCACGGACTCACCACCCCCAATGACCCATGTGCGGCCAACGGGCACCGCCATTTGGACCCCGGACGCCACGAGGGGGGGGGACGGGCGCCGCCATCTTGTTACCCGCGGGCCGCGTGCGATCTATGGGAGCGGCCATTTGGTCCACCCCCAGCCACGTGCGACCCATGGGAGCGGCCATTTTGTCCACCCCCGACCGCGTGCGAACCATGGACGCCGCCATCTTGGCTGACAGGCAAGGACCCCAGCGTGGACGGCTCCACGCTGCCTGAAGACAATGACCAGATGCAGCAACCATGTTTGGCATCGGTGACCCTGGACCAGTCGCGGCCCAGTACGCTCCAGACAGCAACGACGAAGGTGCCGGTGAACGGGCACGAGACACCGTGTTTGATCGACTCGGGGAGCATGGAGAGTTTTATTCATCCGGACACGGTAAGACGCTGTTTCCTTGTAATTCATCCAAAACATTTTCCTGGCGGCGGGGTCCCACTCCGTTGAAATCAAAGGGTTCTGCATCACAAACCTAATGGTGCAGGGGAGAGAGTTCAAAAATTACCGGCTGTATGTCCTCCCCCACCTCTGCGCTCCCACCCTCCAGGGGTTGGATTTCCAATGCAACCTCCAGAGGTTAACATTCAAATTTGGCGGCCCTATACCCCCACTGACTATCCGCGGCCTCGCGACCCTCAAGGGTGAACCACCTTCCTTGTTTGCGAACCTCACCCCGGATTGCAAGCCCGTCGCCACTAGGAGCAGACGATACAGCACCCAGGACCGGACGTTTATCAGGTCCCAAGTCCAGCGGCTGCTGAAGGAAGGCATAATCCAGGCCAGCAATAGTCCCTGGAGAGCCCAGATGGTAGTTGTGAAGACCGGGGAGAAACAGAGGATGGTCGTAGACTACAGTCAGACCATCAACAGGTACACGCAGCTAGATGCGTACAGTACAAGGTCTTCTCCACCGTGGACCTTAAGTCCGCCTACCACCAGCTCCCCATTCGCCCCGGTGACCGCAAGTCATCCCGCCTTCAAAGCAGACGGGCGGCTATACCACTTTTTAAGGGTTCCATTCGGCGTCACGAACGGAGTCTCGGTCTTCCAACGGGAGATGGACCGAATGGTTGACCAGCACGGTTTACGGGCCACGTTCCCGTACCGCGACAACGTCACCATCTGCGGCCATGACCAGCAGGACCACGACGCCAACCTCCGAAAATTCCTCCACACCGCTAACGCCCTCAACCTCACCTACAAGGAGGAAAAATGCGTGTTTAGCACCGACCGTCTAGCCATCTTGGGCTACGTAGTGCGTAATGGAGTGATAGGCCCCGACCCTGAACGCATGCGCCCCCTCATGGAGTTCCCTCTCCCCCACTGTGCCAAAGCCCTGAAACGCTGCCTGGGCTTTTTTTCTTATTACGCCCAATGGGTTCCCCAATACGCAGACAAGGCCCGTCCACTAATTCAGTCCACTACTTTTCCCCTGTCGACAGAGGCCCGCCAGGCCTTCAGCCGCATCAAAGCGGATATCGCAAAGGCCACAATGCGCACCATCGACGAGTCCCTCCCCTTCCAAGTCGAGAGCGACGCATCCGACGTAGCTCTGGCGGCCACTCTCAACCAAGCGGGCAGACCCGTGGCCTTTTTCTCCCGGACCCTCCACGCTTCAGAAATTCGCCACTCCTCAGTAGAAAAGGAGTCCCAAGCCATAGTGGAAGCTGTGCGACATTGGAGGCATTACCTGGCCGGTAGGAGATTCACTCTCCTCACTGACCAACGGTCGGTAGCCTTCATGTTCGATAATGCACAGCGGGGCAAGATAAAAAACGACAAGATCCTGCGGTGGAGGATCGAACTCTCCACCTACAATTATGAGATCTTGTACCGTCCCGGAAAGCTGAACGAGCCGTCCGATGCCCTATCTCGCGGCACATGTGCCAACGCACAAGTGGACCGTCTCCAAGCCCTCCACGAGGACCTCTGCCACCCGGGGGTCACTCGTTTCTACCACTTCATAAAGGCCCGCAACCTCCCGTACTCCATCGAGGAGGTCCGAACAGTCACCAGGAACTGCCAAATCTGCGCAGAATGCAAATCGCATTTTTTCAGGCCAGATAGAGCGCACCTGATAAAAGGCTTCCCGTCCCTTTGAACGCCTCAGTTTGGATTTCAAAGGCCCCCTTCCCTCCACCGATCGCAACACGTACTTTCTTAACGTCGTTGACGAATACTCCCGTTTCCCCTTTGCCATCCCCTGCCCCGACATAACCGCGGCCACGGTCATTAAAGCCCTCTGCACCATCTTTACCCTGTTCGGTTTCCCCGCCTACATCCATAGCGATAGGGGGTCCTCCTTCATGAGTGACGAACTGCGTCAATTCCTGCTCAGCAAGGGCATAGCCTCGAGCAGGACGACCAGCTACAACCCCCGGGGAAACGGGCAGGTAGAGAGGGAGAACGGAACGGTCTGGAAGACCGTCCTACTGGCCCTACGGTCTAGGAGTCTCGCAACTTCCCGCTGGCAGGAAGTCCTCCCGGATGCCCATCACTCTATCCGGTCCCTGCTGTGCACCACCACTAACCAAACGCCTCACGAGCTCCTCCTAGTCTTCCCTAGGAAGTCCGCCTCTGGAACGTCACTTCCGACCTGGCTGGCAGCCCCGGTACCCATCCTGCTCTGGAAACATGTGCGGGCCCACAAATCAGACCCGCTGGTGGAAAAGGTACATCTCCTCCACGCAAACCCGCAGTACGCCTACGTGGCGTACCCAGACAGCCGACAGGACACGGTCTCTCTGCGGGACCTGCCGCCCGCCGGAGCTCCCCACACCCCCCCAACACCAATCACCACCCCCTCACTCCCGCCGGTGCACCCCACAGCCACCCCCTTCCCGGGGGGATCGGTTCTCCTCCCAGGCCCGCCTAGGAGTAAGGAAACAGGGATCGACAGCGCGATGCTCCCAGAGTCGACTGGACCCGAGCCAGCACCCCCACCACCAACCTGGCTGAGAGAATCGGAAAGGGCGACCAGGGCACCATCTCAACTCATCGAATCGGTTTAAGATGTAAATAATTCAGTGGCCCAGCAAAAGCGGCATTGTTGTAGATAGTTAATGCTGCGAATCGGTTTAAGATGTAAATAATTCAGTGGCCCAGTAAAAGCGGCATGGTTGTATATAGTTAAATGGTTAAGGCCATACCGACCCTGTAAACCCCTACCACCATACCATCCACCACCCCGCCGGGTTCTTTTTTAACAAGGGGTGAATGTGGTGGTATGTATTAGGGGTAATACGGTACACCATGATGCCGAGGGGCTATTGGTGGACAGATACTGGGTCCTGATTGGATCTGCCACCTACTGGGCTCCACCCAGAAAGGCGGGGTATAAGAACCCGGTTTCTCCCAGCAGCTGCATTCTGTAACTGAGCTGCTGGGGAACAAGTCTGCTCAATAAAGCCTCGATTGAGTTTCTCTACGTCTCGCCTCATGTGTTATTGATGGTGCCACACCCATATTACCACCGACGGGCATCTGTCACAGATTGTTTGGTGGGACAGACAGGCAACAGCTGGTCCTGCCCATTCTCCATATCTCTTCAACTCATTACCAATTAAAAAATTTGTCTAACTCCTCCTTAAAATTACTCACTGTTCCAGAATCCACCACACTCTAAGGTAGCGAATTCCATAGATTCACAACCCTTTGGGAGAAATGGTTTCACCTCTGATCCATTTTAAATTTGCTACCTCTTATCCGAAGACTACAACCTTTTGAACTGATGGCGGACAGCATGTGCCGCAGGGGGTTCAACATCAACAACGAGACGGTGCGGTACCTGTGCCATGTCCTTACGGAATTGGCACCACATGGAGGAGGAGGATATCCACTCCCATTGGCCGTCAAGGTCACTGCAGCCCTGAGATTCTACATCTCGGGTTCATTCCAAGGCTCGAGCGGAGACTTGTGCGGCATCTCCCAGCCAATGGCCCACAAGTGCATCCATGAACTTATGAATGCCCTGTTTGCCCGGGCAGCTTATTATATAAACTTTAACCTAGGCCAGATGCCTGGGCAGCAGGATTCTCCGCCATCGCCGGAATGCTCCAAGTCCATATATGGCACGCATGTTGCCTTGCGCGCACCAGGCGGCCGGTGAGCGCCCTTCATTAGTAGGAAGGGGTTCCACTCCCTGAACATCCAGCTTGTGTGTGACCAGAACCTCAAGATCATGCACATGTGTATTTCCTTCCCCAGGAGTGTACATGACAACTATATCCTGGCCCCGGTTCTTCAAAGGACAACCCTGGGTGACTGATTGGCTCTTGGGTGATAAGAGTTAGGTCCTGGGTAATGATGCCAGTACGTAGGCCGGACACCGATGTGGAGACCTGACATAACGAGGCCCATGTGGCCACCCGGGCTGTCATTGAGCGGTACATCGGACTGCTGGAAATTGGGGGGGGGGGGGGGGGGGGGGGGGCATGCCGGCCCGCAGTGTGAAATAACAGGACAGAAGATTCACGTGTCTCGGGTGTAACGTGTTTTAATGTTGTACAACAATAGTGAACCCAACTGTCGCAAGTTTCTGATGGTGCCGCACTCCTTCTCCCCCAGTACCCTCTCAGTGATCGTCAATGTCCTTAATCCTCCGTGCTCTACTACTACGCCGAGGTGTGTCCCCAGGATACACGAGAGGCGGAGGCAGCATGCCCCCTGGGGTCTTTGATTCCTCCCGGCAGGCGTCGTTTGGGGGGCCTGGGGCCGGAGGTGCCCTGGCAACTCTGTGGTGACACATGCCTTGCTATGCCACCCTGTTCCGCATGCTGACCCCGGGATGCGCCGTAGTCAGGAGAGGGTGACAACTGCCATCATCTACCTGCAGGGGGGCTCCGGGTTCTCCTCCAGTGCTCCCTCCTCCCAATAGGGCCCTGGGTGTCATCTTGGGATGGAGGGACAGCTGGATTGAGCACCTGATGCCCCTGCATCATCATGCACTGCTAGCCTTGGTGGCACCCCAATGTCTGCACCATGGTGTCGACGCCCCCAGCGATGCCCCTCTGTGAGCGGGCCATGCTCTGCCAGCACCTCGCCGATGTGCACCTTTGACTGGGACACGGTCCTCAACAACCAGGACATGGTCTGGAGCGCCTTGGCAATGCCCACCTGAGACTGGGACATGCTCCACAGCGCGTCAGAAAAGTCCACCTGCGTCAGGACATGTCCTCCAGCATCTCAGACATGCTGTCGGGGCGCTCAGCCACGGCTAACTGAGCTATGCCTTGGACATCACCACTCACCACTAGGGGCTGGTTTAGCACAGGGCTAAATCGCTGGCTTTGGAAGCAGACGAAGGCAGGCCAGCAGCGCGGTTCAATTCCCGTACCAGCCTCCCCAAACAGGCGCCGGAATGTGGCGACTAGGGGCTTTTCACAGTAACTTCATTTGAAGCCTACTTGTGACAATAACCGGTTTTCATTTCATTTTCATTTCATGCTGCCGACGCCATGCTCCAGATTCTCCACTGCAGTTGCCACCCTAGCAGTTTGGCCTCAGTGCCATGCATTTCCGGTGCAATCTCCTGCACCCTTAGACTTTGTGACTCCTCGAATCGCCTATGGAGCTGGAGTGTCACTGACATCTCCTGCTGAATCTCACAGCTGCACCATATCGACTGCCTGGTCCAGAGGCTCAGCATTTGACTGTGCCCAGCTGGGTCCTGGCATTCAGCAGACCTTCAACTGCTGTCCCGCCTGGACGTTATTGCCTCTACCTGATCTACATCTGCAACAGTTGGTGCTTTTCCAGAATGTGCCCCAGAAACCTGTCATTAACGTTGGTGGAGGTTGGGGAAGACAGCTGTGATGTATCTATGGTGACATCCTCGGATCTCTCCTCAAAGGTGGTCTCAAGGGAGACCGGACGGTTGAGGGGACCAAACTGCATGAGCTAGAGCCGTTGGCTGAGGTTCTGCAAGAGAATGAACACGTGGTCAGTGGGAGCGATGGGTCAGCCTGTATGGCATTAACAACTCACGTTTGACAGGTCATCCAAATGGGGCCTGGTGGATCCTCACCTCTGTGGCGTGCCCAACCTACGCGTTGGTGACCGCTCTGTCCTCGGCCACTACCATAACCTCCAGGGCCGGTTTCTTGAAGTTGGTGAGGATTCGGATGTCCGGCATCCCACCACCCGTCTGGGCCCTCTCCTGACGGCTGTGGGACAACTTCTCTTGCGGGGACACAGACAGGGCATCGTTAGCCACACGTGTGATTCACCGTGGGGTGGGTGGGGGGGGGGGGGGGGGGGGGGGGGGAAGAAAAGGTTTGGGGGTGGTTCATGTGGGGGTGAGAGGGTGGAGGGGGGGTGGTGCCAACTCACATGTGTGGCCCAGTGTAGGTCGTTGACCTTCTTGTGACACTGGAAGCCTGTTCTCCTGATAATGCAGCCCGAGCTGACGGCAACTCTGCCACTTCATTCCAGTTGACACTGACTCCCCTGTGGCTCATTCTCCAGGACCCTCGGGTGAACAGGGCATCCCTCCTGGCCTCAACTACCTCCAAGAGCCTCCCCAGGTCTGCGTTTCCAAATCTTGGGACTGGTCATCTCGGCGTCATGACTGCGAGCTGTGTGGAGTTGGCTGTGCAAGAGCTGTTTAAGTGCTGCTCAACATTGTTAGCAACCGTGAAGCCCGTGGGGGCCTCCTTAAGTGGACCAGTTAGCGATGTATTGCGCTGCTAGCCTCGCCGGGCCAATTGCCAGAAAGTTCACGCAGTTCCCACTCGCTACCACACTTTTCTGGAGAATCGCGCACATATAATTTTTTTCAGCACTGGGGAGCTAAACTCAGATCGGGGCACTCTTTCATAATGGCAGCCTGACCTGTGTTCAGTGAGCTTGTGGGTCCCCCATACTCTCCACCCATGGGCAACATCATTCTCCACACACATGTGCACTACTCCACACTCCTCCAAGTGCGGACACCCCACTATGGGATCGCTGGGGGCCCCCCTCTTCATGTCCCCCCACGTCTCTTTACACCAATTACTCCCCTCCCTCCAGTATCCCACATGCCACCCCCCCCTCAACGTCCCAAAGGCTCCTAATTGCCTGCCCTGCACATTCCCACCCTTCAAATCGCCCTTCCACCCTCCTTTCATGGGCATGGCCCCCTAGGGCCCTGACCCTTAGAAGTACCATCCGGGCACCCTTGCACTGCTATGATGGCAGTGTCACCAAGGCACTTGGCGCCAGGATGGCAGTGCCAAGATGCCAGTTGGGCAGTGCCATTCGAGCACAACGCTGCCACTGGATCACGCTCATAGATGTTAACTGGTAGCAAACACAAAATTGGATTGAAAAGAAAGCTCTTGAAAGAGTTCCACAAGTACTTGCATGGCCAGAAATTTACTTTGGTCACTGATCCAAAGTCAATAATAGCTAACTGGAACCCAAGACAGCTATCCTAATCCATTTGACATTATAATGCAATGCTGGGCACTAACTTTTATTGACGATTGAAATGGAGTCCTGATAATCCATAGATCAATTAAATATAGATGCTCTGTCAAGGTAGCAAGAATATATTTATCAATTTTGATAGAGATGGAAACATATTCAATATTTCTTATTTACTGAGTTGGCCATGTTCGCAAAGGGAAACTTATAGAAATCCAGTACTTATTCAATTATGCAACTATGTATTAAATGGATGGCTAATCCATTTAAAAGATGAAGATCTTGAGCATAATTCAGTCCACAGACAAAATAGGATTCTGCCTATTAAGTGCTAAGGTCATATAATCAAAACAAATAGGAGTAGGCCATTTGGCCCATCGCATCTGCTCTGCCATTCAATAATATCATGGCTGACCTCATTGTGGCCTGCATTTTCCTGCCACTCCCCATAACTCTTGTCAGTCAGCCTTGAATATATTGAATGACACAGACTCCACTGGCCTCTGTGGAACAGAATTCCAAACAATAACAGCATGCAGAATAAATTCCTTCCCATCTTGGTCTTAAATTGGAGACCCATTCGGCTCGATTCAACCAAATGGAACAAATTCCATAGCAAGCACATTTCCCAGCGCTTGCAGTGCCGAGAAATGCGTGGCTATACAACGCAACTCGCGTTGTATAAGGAGTCTCAGCGGGGACCGCGCGGCCAAGGCCGCACATAGTCCCGTTTTTACATTGGGGAGCTCCGCTCGCTGGAACTCCCACATGTAGCGAGAGATCGGGATGCTATTTTTAAATGGCGTCTCAATTACCAAGTCCACTGAAGCGATCCCCGACATTCACCGCCCCCAGTCCGAACGGATTATGGGAGGGTCCCCACACCTCCCCAACACCCATGTAAGGCACTCCTTGGCAGTGCCAACCTGGCACCCTGGGCTGTGCCCATGTCAGCTGGAAATGCCAGCTCAGCAGTACCAACAGCGCCAAGGCACCATCCTGCCCAAAGGGCATGCAGCTGGTGGCCTCTGATCCCCTGGGAGACCTCCATGAGTGCCTTTCTGTCTGGTCCAAGTTTGTGAGGACCATCACTGAACAGCTATTGCCCAAGCTCTCCGAGCCGAAGGGGATGAATCTCAAAGTCTCAGGTACATTGGGAATCTACACATTAAAGTGAGACTAGTTGTCGCGCTTTAATATGCAGATTCAATATGTAATATCGCGCTTTAATATGTTATGGAGGAGAATGCTGAGACCCAGGCTATTAGAATAGATGGCACTGAGGTACGTAGGGAAGAGGTGTTGGCAATTCTGGACAGGCTGAAAATAGATAAGTCCCCGGGGCCTGATGGGATTTATCCTAGGATTCTCTGGGAAGCCAGGGAAGAGATTGCTGAGCCTTTGGCTTTGATTTTTATGTCATCATTGGCTACAGGAATAGTGCCAGAGGACTGGAGGATAGCAAATGTGGTCCCTTTGTTCAAGAAGGGGAGTAGAGACAACCCCGGCAACTATAGACCGGTGAGCCTCACGTCTGTTGTGGGTAAAGTCTTGGAGGGGTTTATAAGAGACAAGATTTATAATCATCTAGATGGGAATAATATGATCAGGGATAGTCAGCATGGCTTTGTGAAGGGTAGGTCATGCCTCACAAACCTTATCGAGTTCTTTGAGAAGGTGACTGAACAGGTAGACGAGGGTAGAGCAGTTGATGTGGTGTATATGGATTTCAGTAAAGCATTTGATAAGGTTCCCCACGGTAGGCTATTGCAGAAAATACGGAGGCTGGGGATTGAGGGTGATTTAGAGATGTGGATCAGAAATTGGCTAGCTGAAAGAAGACAGAGGGTGGTGGTTGATGGGAAATGTTCAGAATGGAGTTTAGTTACAAGTGGCGTACCACAAGGATCTGTTCTGGGGCCGTTGCTGTTTGTCATTTTTATCAATGACCTAGAGGAGGGCGCAGAAGGGTGGGTGAGTAAATTTGCTTGGCATGGGTAGGCAGATAGGAGTGGGGAGGCTATTATTTTAAGCCAATTGGTTAAAAGGCAGGAAGGGGGGTTACATCCACTGAGGATGCCTTGTGCACACATTAGGGGCACCTTCCACCCACCCCCTTTGTTGCTTCCCACTTCGCCTCCAAAACACACTCCCGTAGCCCCCTCGAATGCCCGATTTCTCCCCACCTTAAAAGCTCAGAACTTATTTCGCTCCAGACAGCATCACTCTTTCTCGTGGGTCTGCTTGCAATTCCCACGACTGAGCCAATCAGATTGGCCAGCAGCTCGGGGGCAGGACTTCTCCCACTGATAGATAGATGTCTGACCCTCATTGGCAGCATATTACTGCTGTGGGGTGAACTTGTTTAGCATCGCTCAGTGCAACACAGACTTTCGTTTCAGGGAGGCGAGCGATATGCACCCTCCTGTAAAATTCAGCTGTGAATTTCCCTTTCACAACACCATGCTGATTCTGCATGTTATCATAGTTTTCCAAATGTCCTGGTATTCCTTCCTTAATAATGGATTCTAACATTTTCCCAGTGACAGATGCTCAAGTAACTATGGTTCCTTTCTTTCTGTCTCTCTTCTTTCTTGAACAAAGGTGGTACGTTTGCAACTATTTGTTAACCTTAATTTCTATGAGTTTTCCTAGTAATTGTTTCTCCAATGATCGTGATTGTTTTAAGTTCCTTTCTCCCTTTTGCCCCCTGCTCTTGGAATATTTTTAGTGCCTTCTACTGTGAAAACAGATACAAGATTCTTGTTCAAACCTCAGCCATTTCCTCATTTCCCATTATTACTTCCCCAGTCTCCACCCCTAAGAGACAAACATTCACTTTGGCTGCTCTGTTCCTTTTATATACATGTTGAAACCTTTACTGTTTGTTTTTATATGTCCTGATCATTTTATCTCATACTTCTATTTCTTTCTTATTCTTATTTTGTTCATTCTTTGCTGGTTTATAACCAGCAGGGGCTGGATTCTCAAAAAATGTGGCTATGGCCCCACACCAGCATAAAAACACTGGCGTTTCACTCTTGACTTTCCTCAGAAAAATCTACAGCTATTCTCCTGCCTTGAAGGGGCTGGCAGGGCCCCGGAGTGCTTCTCGCAGCTTCAGCTGCAGATATGGGCCTTCAGCGGCCGCGCTGTGAGCAATGGCCGACTCGGACCGCGGACCAACATCGATCATGTAGACCCCCCCCCCAGATGGTGCGCGTCTGCGGATCCGAGCTGCTTGATCGCATGACCTGGCCGCCCATGAGGCCTCCCCCCCCCCCAGTGCTCGATCTTCCCACCCTCAACGACGCTGTCGGGAACTCGACAATTTTGCCCGAAGAATCACGGGGGTGTGCCTCTGTAAATGGCCCCTAGCCGCACCGCGGAAATCGTGGGTACCGGAGAATCGCGGGAGCAGCACCGGCTACAATTTCCACATAAACTGGGATTTTCCGCCTCCGGGCCGAATGCAATTTGGCCGCGGGGTTGCAAGAATCCAGCCCCTTATCTTTGTAACACTGTACATCTTTTCCAATTTGACACCCCCTTTACTTCCTTAATTAATCACGAGCGCTCATCCTTGTCATGGAGTCTTTCTTTCTCAATGGTATACATCTTTGTTGAGATTTTCAATATCTTCCAAATATCTATAACTGCTTCTCTACCATCTTACCTTTTATTCTATTTTCCTATTTCACTTCAGCCAACTCTGTCTTCATGACCTTGTAATTGTATTTATTCAAGTTTATGGTACTTGTTTCATGCACAAATTTCTTGCTCCCAAAATGAATGTGAAATTCTATCATGTTATGGTTAGTCTTACCTAAAATTCTTTCTTATGAGGTCATTTATTAATCCTGACACATTACACATTATCTGGTTTAAAACAGCTTGTTCCCTGGTTAGTTCTGAAATGTATTGGTCAAAGAAACTCTCCTGAATGCACTCTATGAACTCATCTCAGGCTACATTTACCAATTTTATTCATCCAATCGAAATGAAGAGCTTAATCTCCCACAGTTATTGCAGTACCTTTCTTATGCCCAGCCATTATTTCGTGATTTATAGTCTGCCTATATTGTAGGTACCATCAGGAGGCCTATAAACCAATCCCACCCATGACTTATTTCCTTCACTATTTCCATCCAAACTGTTTTGATACACTATTTCCATCCAAACTGTTTCTATACACTATTTCCACCCAAACTATTTTTATATCTTTATCCTCTGAACCAAGATTGTTTCTCACTTCTGTACTGACATCATCCTTGATTAACAAGCAGCCATACCTTTTTTCTTCTTCCTGTCCTTCCAAAATGTTAAATACGGTTGAATATTCAGGTCCCAAGTGGACACTTTGCACCATGTCTCTATAATGGCTATAATGTCAAACTCATTTATTTCTATATTGCTATCAATTCATGTATCTTTTTACAAATATTGTGTGCATTCAATTGGCGCTTTTAATTCCGTCTTTTTGAAACCTTTCCCTACTCTGACCTTATTTATTGGTGCACACTTGCGTTTGTACACTCTGGTTACCATTACCAACATTGCTACCCTGCACTATTGTCTTGTCCTTTGCAAGTCTCTCCTCATGTGAACGCTCCCCCACCACCCCCGACACAATTTTGTCTAAAGCCTTCTCTACAATCCCAGTTGTATGATTCGCCAGGACACTGGCCCAGAAGAGTTCAGGGAGGGTTGACACAGCAGTATAGCTCCCACTTTCCCCAGAACTGTTTTCAGTGTCTTCCAAATTGAAACCCAATTCACCCACACCAATGGAGAAGGGAGCTAACTTGAGCTTTGACAGAGTCATCAGACTCGAAAGGTTAGCTCCCTGCTATCTCCACAGATGCTGTCTGATGTGCTACGATTGTTCAGTATTCTCTATTTTTGTTTCAGATTCCAGCATCTGCAGTAATTTGCTTATATCACTCACACCAATCTTTGAGCCATTCATTCAACTCTGATCTTATGTACCCTATGACAATTCTCTTGTGGCTCAGAGAGTGATGCTGGGAATATTATCTTTATGGTTCTGCTTTGTAATTTATCTCTATCTACACATTAACCCTCAGTAGAACCTCTTTCTAATTCCTACCTGTGGTATCGGTACCCATGTGGATCATGACAATTGGAAACTTCATCTCCTATTCCAATTTCCTCTCCAATCCCAAGATGTCTTTAACCCCGACATTGGGCAGTCAATACAACATTTAGGACTCACCCTTTGGTTGCAAAAAACAATGGGCGGGATTCTCCGATTGCCGACGCCGAAATCACATTCGGTGATCAGCCGGAGAATCCCTTTTTACGCCAAAATCAGGGGTGGCGCCGTTTTTTCGATGCTCCACCCAGTGATGGGCCGACTTCGCGACAGCGTCGGTCGCGTGTCCTCTCAACGTTCGTAAACCTGACGTGGCAGCTGCCGACTGTGTCCAGCTTTGCCACAGTCGGGGCAGGAGCCATTCCGTCGTTCCATATCGGCAGGTAAAGCCGAGGGCTTTACATGGCGCAGCTGCTATCCCCCACACCGGACGGAGCATCGGTGCGGGTGTGTCGCCGACTTTTTGGTGGTAAGGCCAGATGCATCCTCCGGACATAGCCTCAAAATCGAAGAATCCAGCCCAGTGTCTATCCCCCAATTATTCTGTCCAATAAAATCCTTGGATTCAAAGCTTGTATATTTTGAGACAGACCCTAAGTAGAAAGGGAAACTGAGGAAGGACTGAAAGACCAAAAATGCAAAGTTATGCTTTAGTTCTCGCACACTGGGCTTTATAAAGCATATTTGCAGTTGTAATCAGGCTCCGTGATTGTCCCACTCAAATCGCACAAAGGTGACAGCTGGAGGCAGAGTGCAGCGACACCAAGTGCTCAAATCCAGGTATTAATAAGGGAGGGAATTTGTCCAGTCTGATTTGAGGTGGTGCTCTGGCTTTTTGCCAGAGTGATCCAAGAGAGCGAGCTGGAGACAGCGAGACCCGAGAATTAATTAGGTATTAATTAGGTGTGCAGGTCGGTAATAGGTGAGTTTTAAATCATTTCTCTTTACACCTACTCAAGAAGATCTTCATCTAAATGACCAAACCTCAAACAGAATTGTAAACATTTAACAAATTATTGCTTAGTTCGAGAATCTTTGACATTATGTAAATAATACTTAACCAAAATCAAAATAAAATTAATCTAAATTCACAATGTGAGACCTTTTCCTACCATTCAAAAAACATGATGAGCAAGATTGCAGCTGTGTACAATAAATAAAGCATGCTATATTTCAGCAAGTTTATGCCAAATTACAAAACTGCTCATTGTTCTGTGTCAAGCTAAACATGCGGTATATCCATAAGATCTGAAAAACTCAAACTTTACTTTCAAAAGCAGATTGTGTCAATTGGCCACTAGAGGGCAATAATAGGCACAAATTTGAAATAGATGCCCTGCTATGGAGACCTTTTGGTGGGGGTTTAAATTGGAAATCCCTGAAAAAATGCGTGAGCTCCTATGGTGTGTCAGCCAGTGCTGTCAGAAAATTGGGTCTTAGAATTACACATAGTATAAGATTTCTGTACTCAAATTCTGAAGCTTTAACACATATCTGTATAAGTGTAATCACGATAATTTAGAATCTAAGTGAATCTTTGTAACTTTAGCTTGCATATTTGCCTCAAAAATCATGAAGCTCAGCCAGTCTGATTAGAACCGTTATAAATTAATAAGATGTCTCTCTGGTTTCACACTGAGGAAAGTGATAGAGGAAGAGTTAACATCAGATGCACAAGAATTAAAAAAACAATTGCATTCCTCAGTAAGTAGTCAATTGGCTCGAACAATTTGTAAAGGAAGGAACTAATTAACTGTTGAGGACAAGGTTTTTCAAATCTTTCCAGCCGCGGAACCCTTAAGGAACATCATCATTATATTGAAGAATTGCACCACATAAAATGGTGGGCGCTACTCTACCCCCGCCTGGTGGGAGAATCGCCGGGGCGCCGTGCGAATCGCGCCACGCCGCCCCGACCCCCACATGCTATTCTCCCACCCCCCCGGAAACAAGCGGCGCGCGATTCGCAAGTGCGGATTCTCCAGCCGGATGGGCCGAGCGGCCGCTACGACACGAAAGGTTCCCGCCGGCGCCGTCCACCCCTGGTCACTGCCGGCGGGAACTCTGCGGAAACGCTGGGGGGGGGCGGCCTGTTGGGGGGGGGGGGGGGCTCCTTCACCGGGGTGTCCTCCGATGGGGTCTGGCCTGCGATCGGGGCCCACCAATCGGCGGGCCGGCCTCTCCCCCCCGTGCCTACCTCCTTCCGCGCGTGGCCCCAGAACACCGGCTCCATGTTGGTGAGGGGCCGGCGTGCGTAAGACGTTCCCCACGCATGTGCAGGATGGCGCGGCCCAACTGCGCATGCGCGGGTTGGTGCTCATTTGGTGTTGCGTAAGGGCACTGGAGCGGCGTGAACCGCTCCAGCACCGTGCTGGGCCCCTGTGAGGGCCATAATAGGTCGTGTCCGGGCCCTGTTTGCGCCGTCGTGAAACGCGACGGTGTTCACGACAGCGCGAACACTTGGCCTCAATATCGGAGAATCGCCCCCGGTATTTTTCACAATAGTGACATCGAAAAACAAATTTAAAAGATGTTTCTATGTCTTATGTGCAGACATTCATTATCGTAAATATGTTCTGTTATTCAACAAATACCTCCAAGTCTGAATATTTTGTTATTTTTAAAAAAATGTAGAGTACCCAATTCATTTTTTCCAATTAAGGGGCAATTTAGCGTGGCCAATCCACCTACCCTGCACATCTATGGGTTGATGTGGGCGAAACCCATGCAAAGTCGGGGAGAATGTGCAAAGTCCACACGGGCAGAGACCCAGAGCCAGGATCGAACCTGGGACCTCGGTGCCGTAAAGCAGCAGTGCTAACCACTACATTTTGTTATTTTTAATGGAAGCCCTCACTCACTCACACCCCCCACGCCCGGCGCCTGTGGTCCCTGCTCCGCTCGGGTCACCCAGGCTCCTCTCGATAGGCTGAGTATTGCCAAAACGGTGAGGCAACCGCCTTCGATTGGGCAAGCTGCAAGGAAAGCTATTCTTTTAACTTAAAACAGCCGACCGACCGCAGAACCCCTGGAGGAGCTCCGTAGAACCCTGGCAGTTTGGGAACTCCTGGGTTAGGGTAAAAGAAAGGAGGTTGAAACAATTATCTCAGTAATGTTGCCTGTGTCAAAAAAAAATTGCAATGATTCAATTGTGATATGAGCTAATTGCACAGTTTTTAAAAGTCCACAGCTATGTGAAGCACTGCAATAACATTGAAGGTATTACATTTGGTGATATAGTTGTGTGGGTTTGCAGATTTTATTTCCTATATACAAAGCTCTTCCTACTGGTCATGCTACCATGGAGCATCACAGAACAAAGAATATTATTCCTTGTTCTTTTAACAAAATAATGGAAACTTCGAAGCGAAACCGTAAAATTGAAAAACTTGCAAAGACATACGAAGGCTCTCGCCCAAAGTATTAAACAAACTTAATTTTATTTGGCTTCTGAGATCAAATCAGAGCTCCCACATCAACTAATCAGGGTCTCCCTAAACAGCTGAAGAGAAAAACTCTTCTCAACAAGATTGCAGACTCATACACCTCCGAGTGATATATTAACAAGACTATATAACATCACGTGCAAACCATCGAAGCTGGGGAATAATCAATAGTCAAGGGGCACAGCATTGTGTGAAAATGCAGTTTTTAATGGAAATGAGTGAGAGGAAATAGAACATTACAGCGCAGTACAGGTCCTTCGGCCCTCGATGTTGCGCCGATCTGTGAAACCACCCTAAAGCCCATCTACCCTCTTCCCTTATCGTCCATATGTCTATCCAATGACCATTTGAATGCCCTTAATGTTGGCGAGTCCACTACTGTTGCAGGCAGGACATTCCACACCCTTACTGCTCTCTGAGTAAAGAACCTACCCCTGACTTCTGTCCAGGCAGCACGGTAGCATTGTGGATAGCACAATTGCTTCACAGCTCCAGGGTCCCAGGTTCGATTCCGGCTTGGGTCACTGTCTGTGCGGAGTCTGCACATCCTCCCCGTGTGTGCGTGGGTTTCCTCCGGGTGCTCCGGTTTCCTCCCACAGTCCAAAGATGTGCAGGTTAGGTGGATTGGCTACGATAAATTGCCTTTTGTGTCCAAAATTGCCCTTGCTGTTGGGTGGGGTTACTGGGTTATGGGGATAGGGTGGAGGTGTTGGCCTTGGGTAGGGTGCTCTTTCCAAGAGCCGTGTAGACTCGATGGGCCGAGTGGCCTCCTTCTGCACTGTAAATTCTATGATATATCTATCTCCCCTCAATTTAAAGCTATGTCCCCTCGTGCGAGACATCACCATCCGAGGAAAAAGGCTCTCACTGACAACCTTTCTAATCCTCTGATCATCTTGTATGCCTCAATTAAGTCACCTCTTAACCTTCTTCTCTTGAAGGAAAACAGCCTCAAGTCCCTCAGCCTTCCCTCATAAGATCTTCCCTCCATACCAGGCAATGACCCTGCCTCCATTGGGGAAATGAGCATCACTAAAAAGACAAACATTTATTGCACATCCCGAAATGCCCTTGAGCCTTGAACCACTGCAATCCATATGGTGTAGATACAACCACAATAATGTGAGGGATCAAGTTTCAGGATATTGATCTATTAACAGTGAAGGAATGGCGATTAGTTCCAAGTCAGGATGGTCCTTTTGACTTTTCTTCAGAGTTAAAGAGAGGAAGAAATGGGATGGATTTGTATGATTTAAGAATAGTTAGAACAGGTGGAGCAAAACAGAAGGTCAGGAATAGGTGGGATGGAGGGGAAAGCGTGCGGAGAGATGGAGATGGGTCAAACACTTTTGAGTGACCCTCCATCCGAAAACCATGATGGGAACTCCTTGCCCTCACTTTATTTCCCACCAGCCTCTGCACTCAAAGGATCATGCTCCGCTATTTCCACGAACTCCAGCATGATGCCACCACCAAACATATGTTCATCTCAATCCCACCCCTGTCCACATTCCGCAGAGAACACCCTCTTTGACATTGTAGCCATCTGGGATGCCCACTTCCAGAATACAAAATGGATGATCGCAAAGACTGTAGGGAACTATGAACAATGTTAAGAAAGCAAGCAGGAACAGAGCCTGTATGCATATTGAGGAAACAGCTCCCAGACGGGACTGAAACTGTAGGGCAATTAACATATTGATGGCCCATTTCCAGGAACAAAGGAAAGATACACTGAAGCAACCGATCTAGCTCCAGACACCGCGGCACCAGTTTCCCAAACCGAAAGCGTAAACAAAGCAAGGCCAACGGCCACATAGGACGCGCCCAGCCATCAGGGCACCCACTCCTTTTTGGTCAAGATCAATATGAGTGATCAAGATACGGCCCAATTGATTGGGGCCCAGTTCAAGGTCCGCCCAAAAGCGCACGAAGCCCCTTCGGGTATACGAAGAAGGCCCCGAGAGAGAATCGCTCTCTTGGACTCGGCTCTCAAAGCGGAGAGACCCGTCCACCAGCTACAGCAGAAGCAGGTAAGTCCAAGATCAACGCTCGCTACCAGACGAAAGACCTTAGCTGTTCTCCTGTACCACTTCGAACCCAACAGCCTCAGATCTGAACAACGGCCATTGTTCCTCTGACTGAGTGGGCACCCGAAGCTAAGTATAGGCGATAGCGTTAGAGATCGTTTAATTTGTAGTATTTTGTGCATGAGTAGATATTAGTGTGTGTGTAAATAATTAGTATTGACTTTGAATTAACTAACTGGTGTTTTGGCTCTTTGATCAGTATTCGGGTTTGAACCTAGAGGCGGTATCGAAAGATACCTGGCGACTCTAAAGCAAACATAATTAGGATTAAGGAAGGTGACCATATTCACCGCCATATTCATAACCAGAGAAACAGCAACAGCATCCTGGTCCAAACCTCCATCACCGCCAAATCTTCACCCTCTTTCCAAAGCACTTTCCCATTGAATTGCAGAAAGTGCAACACCTGCCCCTTTACCTCTTCCCTCCTTACTGTCCAAGACCCCAAATACCCCAAATTCAGATGAAGAGCATTTCACTTGCCCCCCCTTCAATTTGGTCTTCTGTATTCGCTAATCCCAATCCAGTCTCCTGTATATTACGGAGACTAAACGCAGACTGCATGACATTTTCTTTTTAATTTATCCAATTATGGGGCAATTTAGTGTGGCCAGTCCACCTACCCTGCACATCTTTGGATTGTAGGGGTGAGACCCATACAGACACAGGGTGAATGTGAAAACTCCACACAGACAGTGACCCGGGACCAGGATCGAACCCGAGTCCTCAGTGTCGTGAGGCAGCAGTGCTAACCACTGCGCCACCCTGCCACCCAGACTGCGTGACCGTTTTGCGGAACATCTGCGCTTGATCCTCAAGCATGACTTTGACCTTCTTGTCATTTGCCATTACAACTCACCATCTTGCTCTCATGCCGAAGAATCCATCCTTGGCCTGCTGCAATGTTCCAGTGAAGCCCAATGCAAACTGGAGGAACTGCGCCTCATCTTCCGATTAACCACTTTACAAGCTTATGGACTAAATATGATGTTCAACAACTTCAGAACATGAACTCTCTCCTTTATCTTGACTCCTTTATCTTGACTCCCTTTATTGATCCAATTTTTTGTCTCAATGTCCCCTACCTCCCCCACAGGACTACCTGTCACTTGTTCTCAAGTTTTGATTTCACAGACTGCTGAACCTTATTCTGCTGTTAACACATTCGGCTATCTTACCTTTATGCCACTATCAGTACCTTATTTAGACTTTAACATTACCATGAACATTCATAGACAGTTGGGGCTAGTCAGGGCCTGCCCTGTAAACAGATATCGGAAGATAATCGGTCATAATATCTTTGAATCCCTATAGTGTAGGATGCCATTCGGCCCATCGAGTCTGCACTGTCGCTCCGAAACACCACCCGACCTATGCCCATGCCCCGACCCCATGCCCGTAACCCAGTAACCCCACCAAAACTTTTGGACACAAAGGTACAATTTAGCATGACCAATCCACCGAACGTGCACATCTTTGGACTATGGGAGGAAACCCACACAGTCACGGGACAAAGTGCAAACTCCATACAGAGAGTCACCCAAGGAAATAATTGAACCTGGGTCCCTGACATTGTGAGACAGCAATGCTAACCATTTTGCCACAGTGCCACATTCAAATGGATCGATTGTTATGGATTACCCAGATGAAGCCGGACTTTCTGGCACCTAGATTTCCCGCCACTACCATATATGGGATAAGGCTACGTGTGGACAATGCATCTGAAGATTGATCCTGGGTTGGATTGCAGTTACAATCGTCAATTTTATTGGGTGTTGCAACTCCCACCCTGAGACTTAATTGGCTAAGGGCCAGAAAAGCTTCCAGGACGCAAAGAGGGGTATAAGGAAGAGGTATCCAGAGACCCATCCCAGCAAAGACTCAACGCAGAGGCAGTGGAGAAGACTCCTCGCCGTACCAGAGGACAGAAGGAAGCAGCATGCGAGACTCACCTTTGCAGACGAAGGCCCTGAGACAACTGAGTCTCAGAGGATTGGACCCGCAGCTCAATTCAGTTCATCGGCAGGGTGATATTAAGAATCTTAAGGCATACTATAGTTGGGGGAATTTAAGGGAAAACTGCTTCATTGTGTTTTTAAATAAACTTGGGTTGAATTGTGAACTTGTGTTTGTCCTTTGTTCATCTCGCAAATAAGGACACCTGGGTAAAACCTTTGAATAATAAACTGGTCGAAGTGTCTGAATTTTACAGACAACATATTCCAAGATTTCTTTGTTCCTCTACCGCACCTAGACTTCCACCTTCCAAGAAGTAAATGATTTCATGTTCTTCCTGCCAACATGTACTACCTCATACTTATCTATGTTTAACTTCATTTAGCAATTGTTTGCCCATTCTGCACGTTTATTAATGAATTAATTGGTGTCCGCCTCAGTATTTACTACTGTCCCAAATTTGGTATGATTCCCAAATTTGGAAATAATTCCAAAGTCCAAATCATTAATTAACGTAAATTATGAAGAATGATGCCTGTACTGAACCTTGTTAGACGTTTTAGTTGCTGTGATATGAAGAGTCTAAAGTTCTGTTCCATTTTCACAAACACATTTATTTCATTCCAACAGCCTTTGCACAAAACTCTAACCATCCATCACCTGACAGAGGCCACCAGAAGCCCCTTTACATATCAGTGTCAATTAATGGATACTTAACATAAATGAGACAACTAATTGCAATGTCTCTTAACCCATTACTTAACAGTCTCCCCTTCCTTGGAGAAAAAAAATAATTAGGTGAAAACAAAATTTCACGAGAAAGAAAAAAAAAGTCACAGAAACAAGCGCCCTTCATTAACAATATCCAAAAGTTTCTGTGAACTCGCCCCTCTTTTCGTAAAACAGTCTGACAGTTGATAGCTCCTGTCGACCCATTTAATTTTTGTTATTTCCCCTGTCCAACATCTGCTTCAAACTTGCGATGTCTATGTGTAACCTCTTTTCATTGACACTTTTTGTAGAGTGCACATTTTCCCACAGGGATTTATTGTCAGTGACAGTCAATAGGTATATTACCCAAATCCCCGAATCCCAAAATTTCTGTCAATATCATACTTATATAAAAGGCCACATACACCGCCTGCACAAGGCTAAACATCTCAGCAGCCAAAGTGCTTTTTACCACTCTCCTTATTTTCTTTGTTTCCCACACAAGCGGGCAACATTTACCATTGTTCCCCAAAAGGGAAATGATAAAACATCCTGCGCTTGAAACCCCATCACATAAATTTGCGTAGGACGCATCACTATAAACTATGAGTTTCAAGTGCTTAACGTCACCTAAAACCAGGAACTTCAAAACACACTCCTGCATTTTTAGTTTGGCCAATGGTTTATTTGCTCTTATTATGCCTTCCACTTTGGGATCATTCATTTTTGTACTCAACTCTAAGACATCAAAACTCACGTCCGGTCTAGTCTGTCTACCTAACCAGTTCAGTTGCCCAATTAAACTTCGCAATTGCACTTTTTCTATCTTTGAAACCATTGCGTCTTTTTGTGAAACTCGGCTAATTGCTGTTGGGCTGATGCTTTCCAAATAAGATTGCTGACGTAAAGTTGCCCCTAACTTAGTCTGTCCAATTTCCAGTCCAATATATTTAAATGCACCGGAAGCCTGACTTCCAACCCTGAATTCTTTCCTCAAACCAGAGATTACAATAGCTTCAAAATCACTAGTCCCACCCCACACAAAATCATCGACATGCATCATAAAAATGCCAGAAAGATTTCCTTTATAGTGCCAGTAAAACATTGCAGGATCTGCTTTCAACTGGCAACAGCCTAACTTTAACAAAACTGACCTTACTGAAAAATACCAGACTCTAGATGCATCATTTAATCCATATACACATTTGTTCAACTTCCGGAGTACCCCTTCTGTGTTAGCTGCTTCTTTAGGAGGACGGAGAAAAATGTCTCTCTGGAGCTGATGCCCCTGCAAAAAGGCAGCTTTTATATCTATAGATTTGCATTCCCATGCCTTTGTGGCTAATAGAGCCAAGAAGATCTTTAAAATAACCTTTCCTGCTGTAGGTGAATCTACCCTTCAATCCTGATCTTCTAAGTTTTCTTCAAATCCCCTTGCCACAAGCCTGGCCTTTGCATTATAAGTTCCATCCGGAAGAACCTCTTCCGTGCAAATCCATCTGTGGGATAGAGCTCTTTGTCCCCTATCCGGTACTTTCGTGTATACCCCAAATTCACTCCAACTATGCAATTCCTGCTGTTTAGCTTCTTTAATAACGTTTTCATCTAATTTATTTGAAGCCACCAAAATCTCAATTGCATGTGGGCTTCTACTCCTATTAGTATTCTAAGTTTTACTCAGGTTCCGAGATCTTGACAAACTACGTCCCCTCTCCCGCCTGGTATCTCCTTCTGTACTGCTACTGCTTGATCTTTCCCTTCTGCTGTGGGATGTCCTTTCAATAGTTCTCGACCTTTTCCTGCGGACCTTTTCACTATCCAATGTACTATCTGAACTGGCACTGCGTTTCTGTGCCCTCCATTTTTGAACTTCGTTTTCCCAATCCATTGTCTTGACTCCTTCCCCTGAATGCTGTACATTCAACCAATGTTTATACTTTCCAGTGGCCTTCCCTGCTCTACTAATAACAGTTGCATCCTTCCATTGACTAGACCCTTCAGGCAAGTATGTCACTTTTGTACCAACTTTTGGCAGTTGCCCTTTCGGAAAAATGGCCTGCTCTAATTCATCAGAAGTGTTGTGTTCCTCCACAGAAACCCTGTCTATATCAGTTAATTGGTCCTCATAGTTCTGTAACACATGCGTACCAGATGACTGTGGTTCCTCGTCAAGTCTGTCTGCTCTGTCTAAATTTGAAAATTTGTAATCTGTACCCATTATCCTTGATGAATGTACCCTAACAGTTTGATTACCATGTTGCAAAATAATTGTTTTGCCATCTATGCCTATGATCTTCCCTGGGCCTTTCCATTCATTAGAATTGTCTCTCTCATAGTACACCATGTCTCCTTGCTGAAAAACGGCATCTGATGGCCGTACGTTATGTCTTAAAGCTCTGCGAATTCTTTCAGAGACTTCTGCTTCCAAAAAAGCTTTTCTACTGCTATGTAATGCATTAAAATTTTCAGCAAAACCAGAGCTGATTGTAGTCCCCTCCCAAGCTGGAGGCTGGTCATCCAAAATGGACAGAATTTTAGGATTTCTACCAAACACTAATTGATAAGGACTATAGCCCCAACCACCTGCAATGAATTCTTTGCATGTACTGCCCATGCTAAAGCTGAATTTCGCCTGCAATTTGGTCGATCTGTCAAAATTTTCCAAAGCATGTCATCGATGACAGCATGATTTCTTTTACAGACACCATTACTAAATGGGCTTTCTGCAGCCGTATTCATGACTCTGATATTTCACACATATCCCTAAACTCATCATTAGCAAATCCCCCCCCCCCATTGTCCGTAAGGAATTTTGCCGGTGGACCCATTCATGTCCCTATCCATTCTTCCACGATTTGATCCAGAATTACTCTCTTTTCTTTACTTCGTACAATCGTTGATTGACTAAATCTGGTTGCTAAATCTACAAAATGCAAAATAAATATATTATTTGCTTTATCCCAGATCTTAAGGTCCATGGCCATAATGTCGTTAAAATCCCTGGCCAAAGGTAGGGTTACTATCGGTCGTGTTGGTGTCCTTCTGTACTTCCTACAAACTTCACAGCGGTCACTGACCTGTTCTATCAATTTAGTATCATCGTCATCCCTTACCCTTGCATCCTTTAATAAATTTTTCAGCCTCCGAGGAGACGGATGTGCAAATTGCCTATGCAGTTTTAATACCACAAGCTTTTTATCAGCTAAAGTCCCATTTTCAACTGCCATTAGCACATCCTTAACCACTCTACTTGAAATATTATTTGTCAGTAATGGAACACAATAGTGTCCCGACTGTGTAAATTGTAAGTCCACCGTCTTTCCAAAAACTGTTGCCTTATCCTGTTCCATATCCAGTTTCATGTGTGCTTTCTTCATCGACGGTCTGCTCAGAAGCAAAGGTATCTCACTTGATACAACATCCGTGCTAATGAAATGATTCACTCCGGCAATATTGCAAGGGATCACCACTCTTTTCAGCGACTTCAGAGTATTATTGGCTGTTGCGGGGGAAATTTGCATACGTCCGTGTGCTGACCCTAACTTGAAGGTGGTTTGTGGAGGAGCTGTTGTCAAGGGACACTTAAACCCAAAACACTTCTTCAGTGTTTCCCTCCCTACCCCCTCCTCTAACCAAAAAGAAACCAACCGCTGTTAAGATCAAGAGGAAGGCTCGAGGGCAGGTAGAAGTCGAAAGACGTTGAACCGTGACGTCACAGCCTGCAGGTAAGGGACTGGCAAGTAGTTTTTCTTTTATTTTCCCTTCGGTGTTATCGTACGGGGCGCAGAGGTTGCTGAGTGCTTGCTGAGAAGGGGAGTGAATAACAGGTAAGCTCTTTCTTTCTTTTTCTTTTTCTAACTAGAGGGGATGGCAGGGAAGGTAGTGCAATGTTCCTCCTGCAGAATGTTTGAGGTGAGGGACGCCGTCAGTGTCCCTGCTGATTTCATCTGTGGGAAGTGCACCCATCTCCAGCTCCTCAGAAACCGCGTTAGGGAAATGGAGCTGGAGCTGGATGAATTTCGGATCATTCGGGAGGCAGAGGTGGTCATAGATAGAAGCTTCAGGGATGTAGTTACTCCGAAGAATAAAGATAGATGGGTGACAGAGGGAGGGGCTGGGAGGAAGCAGTCAGTACAGGGATACCCTGTGGTCGTTCCCCTTAGTAACAAGTATACCGCTTTGGATACTGTTGGGGCGGGGGGGGGGGGGGACTTACCAGGGGTAAGCCATGGGGGACAGATCTCTGGCACAGAGTCTGTCCCTGTTGCTCAGAAGGGAAGGGGGGAGAGGAGTAGAGCATTAGTCATTGGAGAATCCATAGTTAGGGGGATAGATAGGAGATCCTGTGGGAACGAGAGAGACTCGCGGTTGGTGTATTGCCTCCCAGGTGCAAGGGTGCGCGATGTCTCGGATCGTGTTTCCGGGATCCTTAAGGGGGAGGGGGAGCAGCCCCTAGTCGTGGTCCACATAGGTACCAACGACATAGGTAGGAAAAGGGATAGGGATGTAAGGCAGGAATTCAGGGAGCTAGGGTGGAAACTTAGATCTAGGACAAACAGAGTTATTATCTCTGGGTTGTTACCCGTGCCACGTGATAGCGAGATAGGGAATAGGGAGAGAGAGGAGTTGAACACGTGGCTACAGGGATGGTGCAGGAGGGAGGGTTTCAGATTTCTGGATAATTGGGACTCATTCTGGGGTCGGTGGGACATCTACAAACGGGATGGTCTACACCTGGACCAGAGGGGTACCAATATCCTGGGGGGGGGGAAATTTGCGAAAGCTCTTCGGGAGGGTTTGAACTAGTTCAGCAGGGGCTTGGGAACCTGAATTGTAGCTCCAGTATACAGGAGGTTGAGGATCGTGAGGTCATGAGTAAGGTTTCAAAGTTGCAGGAGTGTACCGGCAGGCAGGAAGGTGGTTTAAAGTGTGTCTTCTTCAATGCCAGGAGCATCCGGAATAAGGTGGGTGAACTTGCGGCATTGGTTGGTACCTGGGACTTCAATGTTGTGGCCATTTCGGAGACATGGATAGAGCAGGGACAGGAATGGTTGTTGCAGGTGCCGGGGTTTAGATATTTCAGGGAAGGTGGTAAAAGAGGGGGAGGGGAGGCATTGTTAGTCAAGGACAGTATTACAGTGGCAGAAAGGACGTTTGATGAGGACTCGTCTACAGAGGTAGTATGGGCTGAGGTTAGGAACAGGAAAGAAGAGGTCACCCTGTTAGGGGTTTTCTATAGGCCTCCGAAAAGTTCCAGGGATGTAGAGGAAAGGATTGCAAAGATGATTCTGGATAGGAGTGAAAGCAACAGGGTAGTTGTTATGGGGGACTTTAACTTTCCAAATATTGACTGGAAATGCTATAGTTCGAGTACTTTAGATGGGTCTGTTTTTGTCCAATGTGTGCAGGAGGGTTTCCTGACACAGTATGTAGATAGGCCAACGAGAGGCGAGGCAATATTGGATTTGGTACTGGGTAATGAACCAGGACAGGTGTTAGATTTGGAGGTAGGTGAGCACTTTGGTGATAGTGATCACAATTCGATTAAGTTTACTTTAGTGATGGAAAGGGATAGGTATATACCGCAGGGCAAGAGTTATATCTGGGGGAGAGGAAATTATGATGCGATGAGGCAAGACTTAGGATGCATCGGATGGAGAGGAAAATTGCAGGGGATGGGTACAATGGAAATGTAGAGCTTGTTCAAGGAACAGCTACTGCGTGTCCTTGATAAGTATGTACCTGACAGGCAGGGAGGAAGTGGTCGAGCAAGGGAACCATGGTTTACTAAAGCAGTCGGAACACTTGTCAAGAGGAAGAAGGAGGCTTATGTAAAGATGAGACATGAAGGTTCAGTTAGGGCGTTCGAGAGTTACAAGTTAGCTAGGAAGGCCCTAAAGAGAGAGCTAAGAAGAGCCAGGAGGGGACATGAGAAGTCTTTGGCAGGTAGGATCAAGGATAACCCTAAAGCTTTCTGTAGATATATCAGGAATAAACGAATGACTAGGGTGAGAGTAGGGCCAGTCAAGGACAGTAGTGGGAAGTTGTGCTTGGAGTCCGAGGAGATGGGAGTGGTGCTAAATGAATATTTTTCGTCAGTATTCACACAGGAAAAAGACAATGTTGTCGAGGAGAATACTGAGATTCAGGCTACTAGACTAGAAGGGCTTGAGGTTCATAAGGAGGAGGTGTTAGCAATTCTGGAAAGTGTGAAAATAGTTAAGTCCCCTGGGCCGGATGGGATTTAGCCTAGGATTCTCTGGGAAGCTAGGGAGGAGATTGCTGAGCCTTTGGCTTTGATCTTAAAGTTATCTTTGTCTACAGGAATAGTGCCAGAAGACTGGAGGATAGCAAATGTTGCCCCCTTGTTCAAGAAGGGGAGTAGAGACAACCCTGGTAACAATAGACCAGTGAGCCTTACTTCTGTTGTGGGCAAAATCTTGGAAAGGTTTATAAGAGATAGGATGTATAATCATCTGGAAAGGAATAATTTGATTCGAGATAGTCAACACGGTTTTGTGAAGGGTAGGTCGTGCCTCACAAAGCTTATTGAGTTCTTTGAGAAGGTGACCAAACAGGTGGATGAGGGTAAAGCAGTTGATGTGGTGTATATGGATTTCAGTAAAGCGTTTGATAAGGTTCCCCGCGGTAGGCTACTGCAGAAAATACGGAGGCATGGGATTCAGGGTGATTTAGCAGTTTGGATCAGAAATTGGCTAGCTGGAAGAAGACAAAGGGTGGTGGTTGATGGGAAATGTTCAGACTGGAGTCCAGTTACTAGTGGTGTACCACAAGGATCTGTTTTGGGGCCACTGCTCTTTGTCATTTCTATAAATGACCTGGAGGAGGGTGTAGAAGGATGGGTGGGTAAATTTGCAGATGACACTAAAGTCGGTGGAGTTGTGGACAGTGCGGAAGGATGTTACAAGTTACAGAGGGACATAGATAAGCTGCAGCGCTGGGCTGAGGGGTGGCAAATGGAGTTTAATGGGCTAATGGTCAGATTCTTGGTAGTGTGGATGAGCAGAGAGATCTCGGTGTCCATGTACACAGATCCCTGAAAGGTGCCACCCAGGTTGAGAGGGTTGTTAAGAAGGCGTACGGTGTGTTAGCTTTTATTGGTAGAGGGATTGAGTTTCGGAGCCATGAGGTCATGTTGCAGCTGTACAAAACTCTGGTGCGGCCGCATTTGGAGTATTGCGTGCAATTCTGGTCGCCGCATTATGGGAAGGATGTGGAAGCATTGGAAAGGGTGCAGAGGAGATTTACCAGAATGTTGCCTGGTATGGAGGGAAGATCTTATGAGGAAAGGCTGAGGGACTTGAGGCTGTTTTCCTTAGAGAGAAGAAGGTTAAGAGGTGACTTAATTGAGGCATACAAGATGATCAGAAGATTGGATAGGGTGGACAGTGAGAGCCTTTTTCCTCAGATGGTGAAGACTAGCATGAGGGGACATAGCTTTAAATTGAGGGGAGATAGATATAGGACAGATGTCAGAGGTAGGTTCTTTACTCAGAGAGTAGTAAGGGCATGGAATGCCCTGCCTGCAACAGTAGTGGACTCGCCAACACTAAGGGCATTCAAATGGTCATTGGATAGACATATGGACGATAAGGGAATAGTGTAGATGGGCCTTAGAGTGGTTTCACAGTTCGGCTCAGCATCGAGGGCCGAAGGGCCTGTACTGCGCTGTAATGTTCTATGTTCTATTATCATCCCCAAACCTGAAACTTGTGGAACTTTCAAATTCCTTAACCTTGTTACGATTTTTAGCATTCAAAGAGTCCAGGTAACATTTTAACCAGTCAATTTCACACACAGTAGATGTGCAGCCACTGTCCAATACAGCACATTTGAAGGATTCGGCAACCAACACCCTCATTACCGGCGTAAAACTGCTTGTCAATAGGACAATGCTTTCTTTCTGGTCACTATCTTTTTCCTCTTCTGACTCTTCCGTGTTATGTGTCGCTTCACTCTATCATAACAAGTTGGACAGTTGAAAGCATAATGGTATTGAGAGTCACATCGAAAACATCGATTTATCATGCCCCGTGCATTTCTGGGGTTCATCTTCCTATTGTAGGTTCTAACTGGGTTTCTGTCTTCATAATTTCCTTGTCCTGGTCTCCTTCTCGTCTTGAGCCTTGTTCGTAGCCATACGATTTCGCCATCCTGTTAGTAGTGTATCTCCCATATTCTGCCTTATTGCAGGCTGACCTATTTGGGTCATCAGAGCCATCGGAATCGAATGTTTCCCCAGAAACTTTTGTAAAGCTTTTGTCATCTGTTCGAATAAGGTATCCTTATCAGTAAACTGAACTCCTGTCAAAACCAGGAGCCTATCCATGTTGCTCACTCTAGCACAGTCAAGTAATTTAAAGGCCAACACAGACTGTGGAAATTCAGGATTGTGTTTCTGCAGCCTTTTATATAGTCTGCCAAATTCAATTATATAGTCTTCCATGGAGATATCCTCCATTTTCCGGAACTTATCAAAATACGGCCATGCTTCATACGCACTTAACAAGTCATCTTTCTGAAAATCTTATTCATATAATGCAATAAAGTCTCCAGACCTTCTTCTGAGTCTAACTCTTCCAATTCCAGCTCAGAAAGCACTTTGTTTCGGATTTTACTGCCATATGGTAGAGAAAGAGCCAATGCCATACCTTGTTTTCTCTTTCCCAAAGCAGTTACCTTAGTCCACATAACTACTGCACTTCTCCATTGGTCGTACGATTCCCTTTCAGAAAATAAGGGAGGATAGTCATATCCAGCCATCTTTATCCTCGGTTCAGCCATATATCCCTTTTTTTTTTTCTCACTCACTCCTTGGTTTGATCTGGAAAAGTTGTATCTTTCAACCCTTTCCATTTACACAGCAACCATCCTCTGCTACCAATTGTTAGACGTTTTAGTTGCTGTGATATGAAGAGTCTAAAGTTCTGTCCCTTTTTCACAAACACACATTTATTTCATTCCAACAGCCTTTGCACAAAACTCTAACCATCCATCACCTGACAGAGGCCACCTGAAGCCCCTTTACATATCAGTGTCAATTAATGGATACTTAACATAAATGAGACAACTAATTGCAATGTCTCTTAACCCATTACTTAACAAACCTGCGGCTATACTATTTTCCACCTTCCATCAAAGCTGAATATATACTCTTTACACCCACATTCCGCTTTCTGTCTTGAAGCCAGCTAGCAAACATTCTGCCACTTAACCCCTCACAACTTTTTTAGTCTATCATGGGGAACCTTATTGAAGGCCTCTTGAAAATCCAGATAAATTACATCTACTGCATTACCATTGTCTACTTTCTCTGTTACTCCAAAAATTAAATAAGGTTCAGCAAAAATATTTTCTGTTTTTAAATCTGAGCAAACGTTAATTATCATATTTTTCATTTCTGGATGTTCTTCTATTCTCTCCATTAATCAGTGATTCCATTATTATTCCTATCACTGACGTTAAACTGACTAGTCTATAATTCCATGGGTATGTTCTGTCCCACTTCCTAAGTTTAAGAATTATATTAGCTATCCTCCAGTGTTCTGGCACTACACCTTCTTCTACTGAATTATTAAACCCATGCAGTAAAGCCTCAGCTATCTTGTCCCTAGATTCTTATAAAATGCTTGGATACAAGCCAGCTATGCAGGAATTTATTCTCTTTGAGTTTGATTAGTTTATTCAATACATCCCACTTTTTATTTCACTTAAATCACTCATCTCATTACTCAATTCAGTGCTCAATGCCAAGTCGACCTGTTCTCTCTCCTTAGTAAATACCAAAGCGAAATAATTATGCAACGGCACTTTCTGTTGATTCCCTTATTTCCTATTTATTTTACTTTGTGGTTATCGTTTGTGGTCCATGGATCTTTAATGGAGACATACCTTTAAGTCGTGTAATGGGAAGTGAGGAACTTAAAAGTTGCAAAATAGTACACTGTGCTCTGAAGGTTTAGATTTTGAACAGGAGAACTCAGACTTTATGGCACCCAAGAGATTGGAGATATTCGGTTTGGTTGGTTAGCTTGTGGCCAATGAATTGGACGGGGACTGTATTCTGCCCGGTAACAGAGAGCGATTCAGTTCTGTCAGGTGGAGATTTTTCAGAGGACCCAGCAGATAGTTCCCGGACGCTGAGAGAGGTTGTGGGTTGTTCTCTCTCTTTCAAGTGTTTCCTGTCTACTGTTCGAATCTGCAGAGAAGTCTCAAGACGATGATGAGTCGACAGTGAAAACCATTACAGACTGAAAGCAAAGAAACTCAAATGTAGGGCTTGACTGAAAAAATCTAACTGGAAGTCGTCCATCTGAAATAGAGACTTTTATCCTTTTACTTTTAGGATTACATTTTACACCCGTCTTTCCCCTCTATGTTTGTCTGTCTTGTGCATATATGTAGAGGTTGGGGTGAGTGGACATTTTTTCTCCCTATTTATAGTTGTTATTAATAAAAATTTATTGTGTTTAAATTTACAAACCTGGGTACTGTAGTTATTGGGCAGCCAAAGACCAAAGACCTCAGGTATTTTTAAAATTAAGAGTTAATTTCAACTGTGTTGCAACTCTGGGTCAAGTGAGGCTGGAATTGACTGTGCAGTAGCTTATGGTGTCGTAACAATGATTTAATATTTCTACCATCACTCTTTGGTTATCTGTGGTTTTATCCTGTCCATTTCTTAATGGTCTTATTCCCATTCCAGCCTTCCTTTTTTTATTGATGTGTCTATGAAATACTTAGATGTTCCTTGTTTCCTAGCTCCTTTGGATTTCCTAATAATCTTTTTGACCTCTCCTGATAGCCTCATATTTTATCTTATCATGCATTCCTCTGTGGTTTGGGGCAGTACGGTAGCACAGCGCCAGGGTCCCAGGTTCGATTCCCCGCTGGGTCATTGTCTGTGCGGAGTCTGCATGTTCTCCCCGTATCTGCGTGGGTTTTCTCCGGGCGCTCCGGGTTCCTCCCACAGTCCAAAGATGTGCAGGTTAGGTGGATTGGCCATGATAAATTGCCCTTAGTGACCAAAAAGGTTAGATGGGGTTATTGGGTTACGGGGATAGGGTGGAAGTGAGGGCTTAAGTGGGTCGGTGCACTCGATGGGCCGAATGGCCTCTTTCTACACTGTATGTTCTATATGTTCTTATCATATGCCTCCTTTCTAATCTTCAATTGTTCCCTTATGTCTTTATTCATCTGTGGAGTCCCAGTGGAGTTTAATTTGTTCTTTCCTTTCAATGGGATATATTTTCTGTGCACCCTGTTGAATATTTCCCATTCTTATTCTACATAATTTGCCAATAAGGTTGCCAATTTTATTTATCCAAGTTTCATTCTTAGCTCCTCAAAATCAAATTCTCTCCAATCTATAATTTAACTTTCATCATAATACATAGGCCACTTTGCCCAGATGTTCCCTTACTTTTACTTCTCTCATCATTCCACATGATTTTTAAAAAATATATTTTTTAATTCTCCTCCTTTTTCACATTTTCTCCCAAATTTACACCCAACAATAAACAATAATCAGTAACGAATGTAATGTCAATCCCCATATCAATAACAACGATCCCACCCTCCTACCAAATTGCATGTTAACATAAACAAATGACAAAAAGGAATCAGGAATCACCCATAGTCATCATTAACACACACAGTCCCCCTCCCTCCAACCCTCCCAACCCCCCCCACCCCAAACTAATGTTCGCTATGATCCAATTCTCAAAAGTGCATAATGAATAACGCCCGTGAATTGTAGAACCCCTCCATCCTTCCCCTCTGTTCAAATTTGACCTTTTCAAGCGTTAAGAATTCCAGCAGGTCCCCCCGCCATGCCAGGGCACAGGGTGGAGAGGTTGATCTCCACCCTAACAGGATCCGCCTTCGGGCAATCAACGAGGCAAAGGCTACAACATCTTCCTCCGCGCCCGTTTACAACAACGGCTGGTCCGACACCCCGAATGTGACCTCCCGAGGGCCCCGGTCCAGTTTCACGTGCACCACTTTAGAGATTACCCTAAACACCTCCTTCCAGTAATCCTCCAGCTTTGGACAGGACCAAAACATATGAACGTGGTTTGCCGGGCCTCCTCCGCAACGTTCACACACATCTTCTACCCCCTCAAAGAGCCAGCTCATTCTCGCCCTTGTAAGGTGCGCTCTATACACCACCTTCAGCTGTGTCAGCCCCAACCTCGCACACGAGTGGAGGCGTTCACCCTCGGAGCACCTCACATCAGAACCCCTCCTCCATACCCTATCCCAACTCTTCCTCCAACCTTGCCTTGATCCCTTCTAGTTGCGCCTTTCTCCAGTCCCCCTGACGTCAGCACCTCCTCCAGCAATGTGGAAGCCGGCTCTCCTGGGAAGCTCTGTATCTCCTTTCTGGCAAAGTCTCGAACCTGCATGTATCTAAATATTTCCCCCTGCAACAGCCCATACTTCGCTCCCAGCATCATTCCACATTATTAAATCCAATAGTGTATATTCGCTTGCTAGGCTTTTTACATGTATCGTAGTCAATTAGGGGGTCCCAAAAACGTGGGTCAAAAGTAACTTATTTCCTATTCACAGTTAGGAAATACAGCAACTAAGCAACACCCCCAGCCGGGATCATCCTGAGATGCCGGCAAATTCTCCATGTAGACGCATCCAAGACCAACCTGTCCATTCCCATGGGTAGAGTGGAGCGGCTGGCAGGAGCTTCTATTGTTCCTGACAAATGATGCATTGCTGGGCCAATCACTTGATTTTGCCATCCAGGCTTGGTCACCATACGTAGCTCTTGGCTAGAATTTTCATCTTCGACACCCCTGGGTGTCCATCGTGTAGATCTTGAAGTATGGCCTGTCTGCCCTGACTTGGAATCACAATGCGAGCTCCCCATAGGAGCTCCTTACACACATAGAATTTACAGCGCAGTAGGAGGCCATTCGGCCCATCGAGTCTGCACCGGCTTGTAGAAAGAGCACCCTACCCAAGGTCAACACCTCCACCCTATCCCCATAACCCAGTAACCCCACCCAACACTAAGGGCAATTTTGATCACTAAGGGCAATTTATCATGGCCAATCCACCTAACCATGCTCACCTCCATGTTGAGCTCTTGCTGCTTGGTCTCAAAAGCCCCGCAACATCTTAGGCAGTTTCCCTTGCTGATCTCTGTGTAAGCTGACATGGCATAACTTTGCTAATACTGAATCCTTCCGTGTCCAATCACGTATTTATAGAATTTACAGTGCAGAAGCAGGCCATTCGGCCCATCGAGTCTGCACCGGCTCTTGGAAAGAGCACCCCACCCAAGGTCCACACCTCCACCCTATCCCCATAACCCAGTAACCCCACCCAGCAATTTTGGACACTATGGCCAATTTAGCATGGCCAATCCACCTAACCCGCACATCTTTGGACTGTGGGAGGAAACCGGAGCACCCGGAGGAAACCCACGCAGCATTTGTGCGGCAGTGGCCGGCAATGTAGCCATAAAATATAAGATCGGTACGGCGTTGTCAGTACTTGGTAGAGATGGGGGAGGGTGGGGGGTGCGTGTCGGCAATGGTAGCTGGCTCAGAATGTCCACATTTGCGATCTGCGTGCCAAGGCAATTCTCAAACATGTCTCGGCGGACGCCACTAGCAATAGGGCCCATCGCTGTATTCGGACAGTTGCGTTTGGTAGAAAGTCCTTGTCCTCTTTAAACAATCCGAACAATAGCTTGTGATTTGTTATGATGGTGAACCAAAGGCCCTACATATACTGGTGACATTTCTTCACCGCAAAGACAGGCGTAATTGCACTCCGCCGAGGCCAAAGTCTACGATGCATAGGCTATTGGTCTCTCCTGTCCATCGCCCATGCGGTGGGATAACACCGCCCCAATTCCGTACGGAGGTGCATCACAAGTGACCAAAAGGGGATTTGAGGGGTCGTAATGGATCAACAACCCTGGTGACAACAACCGTCATTTCACCCTGGCAAAGTCGTCTTCTTGCAGCGCTCTCCATGCTCATTCTTGATGCGTCTTGATTACTGCTTGGAGTGGTGCTAGGACGGTCACCAGGTGAGGGAAATGTTCCCGTAGCAATTCATGAATTCTAAGAACGATTGAAATTCGGTCACATTCTCTGGTGCGGTAGTGGGGGGGGGGGGCTTTTTTGATTGCTCGCACCTTCTCCCCTAATGGTTGCAGGCCGCCTCGGTTGAAATGATGCCTTAAGTACGTGACCTCTTTGGCATAGAAAACACAATTTCTTTTCTTAAGGCAGACGCCTGTCACAGAAAACCGTGGGAGGACTTCCTCCAAGTTGCTTAGGTGCTCCTTTTCGGTGGTTCTGGTGACCAGGACGCCATCCAAATAGACGGCCACTCTAGATAGCCCTTGGAGGATGTTCTCCATGACTCTCCAGGAAATAGTGCAAGCTAAACAGACAATTGCATATGTAGTGCAAATGGTAAATTTTGCACAGCATATTTTATAATAATTAATCACAATTGTACAGTATTACAAGATTCAATAAACCCATTTTATCTGTGACCTACTGGTCAAATACATCACCTTGGAACAGTAAAACAACAAAAAACAGGAAGTTAAAAACACTAACCTGTACTCGTTGGTGAGTTTATTTCCTGCCGAATATTCCGACTTATCTGGCTTCCAGATCTTGCAATTTCACGTTGTGGTTCCAGTATGTCTCGGTATTTTGATACCATGAGTACAGAGATAAAGTATACAACAGCCAAAGCCAAAAACTGAGCCTGTTTACTGTCATCCTATTAAGAAAAATTGTCAACGAGTCAACTCAAATGACAGTGGATTTATAATAATAATAATTTTTATTGTCACAAATAGGCTTACATGAACACTGCAATAAAGTTACTGTGAAAAGCCCCGAGTCGCCACATTCCGGCGCCTGTTCGGGTACACGAAGGGAGAATTCAGTGTCCAAATTACCTAACAGCACGTCTTTTGGGACTTGTGGGAGGAAACCCATGCAGACACAGAAAGAACGTGCAGACTTCGCACAGACAGTGCCCCAAGCTGGGAATCAAACCTGGGCCCTGGTGCTGTGAAGCAACAGTGCGAACCATTGTGCTACCACCGTGGATTTAAAGTAGCAAGGCAGAGAGGTAGTGCAAATCACAATCTTAAAATAAGAAGCTTGGGATCAAGTACGGTAGTTTTACTGAAGTTAAACATGGATGGTAAATGAAAGGCAAGAGAAGAAACAGAATAGAATATATCAGTGAATAGAGAAGGGGAGGTGATATACAATAAATGTGTTCACAGACCAATGCTGGGAGTATAGCAATAAGAGAAGAATTGAAAGCATAAATCCATAACATAATGATAAATATCACAACCCAGCAAGCACATGAGTGAGATTGGTAATTAAATTACATCAGGAGATAGAATTTAAAAAAAAAAAATCAAAATTGAAGAAAGAAGAGGAGGTAGGTGATAGTATTAACATTGTAATATTCCAAATTATACACCAGCTTGGTTGTTGAAAGAAGAGATCTTCATGGCAGCAGATGGTATCACTTCAGATATTGTTAAGCAATAACAAAGGCTGAAGTGCTGCTGGGAGCACTTCGATGGTGTCCTTATTGTTGTGACTTAACATGATTATGCAGATTAGGAAAGCCAGGAAAGTCAAACATCTATTAATAATGAGATTTTAACCTGTATCAGCATTGGCAAAGAAATAGCAGAATAATAATATAAGGGATAGATTTAATGAATGCACTCAGGAGAGCTTCACAAAGAAACCTATCTTCAAACCTACAAAGGGACTGGTGAGAATTGCTCTAGTTGCGTAACAGATCCGTTATTTGATAATTTAGTTATTTAACAATAAGAAAGCATCTTGGAAATAGCGACCTTTTTATGTTTGAATTCACCATCGGCCTTGGGGAGCAACTAACTAAAATATAGGATTTACAAGAAATCTAACTTTTGAAATTTGAGGAAAGTTTGGACTGGAAATGAAACAAACAAAAATAAAATCTGCAGACCAATAATGCATCCACAAAATAAGTATACACTACTGAAAGGCAAAAGGTACTTCCAGCAAAGTGTAATCATGGTCTACTAGTTTTGTTAGTTGCATTAAACAAACAAAAAATTAGATTACATAAAGCAACAACAGGAGGCAGAAAATAAGGACAAAGAAATACTCTGGAAAAAGTTCCAAATAATTTTAAAGCTAACAACAAAGGATTCAATAATTGCATCTAAGAAACGAGAGCGATAAAGGAGTAAGCGCCAATTAAAAACAGATTTATGCATGACAATAGTAGACGATAAGACGGTGAGAACATATTGGAATGGCTAAATTAAAATTCTACTTTAATCTTCAGAGGAAAGGAGGATGGTATGCCATTAAGGTAGTGGGAAGGTGAAGAATTAGTGAAACAGTTCAATTGATTAAGATGAACATAAACAGAATCACAGAATTGTCACAGTGAAGAAGGAGGCCATTTGGCCCATCGTGTCTGCACCAGCTCTGCAAATGAACAACATTATTTAGGGCCATTCCCCTGCCTTTCCCCCATACCCTGACATTGAATCCAAACAATTAATCATCTAATGCCCTCTTGGAATGGCTCAATTGAACCTCCTGCCACCACACATCCAGACAGTATATTCCAGGTAATTTTTTTCTCGCATCCAATTACTTCTTTTGCCAATCACCATAAATCTGTGTTCTCTCGTTCTTGATCTTCTTCCGAGGGGGGGACAATGTCTCCCTATCTGCGCAGCTCCCCTCATGATTTTGAATATCCCTACCAAATCTCCTATCAGCTTTCTTCGATCCCAGAAAAACAGTCCCAACCTCTTCAATCTATCCGCATAACTGACATAACAGGAAAATTGTAATGTTGGAGTCAAACAAATATCTGAGCTCTCATTTAAAGAAATGGTTGAAAAAAATGGGGGAACACATTAGTTCTAACCCTCTTAAAGTTCATCAGATAGTACCAGAGGATTGGCTTTGAGAAAATGGAGAAGTGACAAACCAAGGTCAGTGAATTTGACATCCATTAAAAAAAAATGATTTATTGTCGGAAACAAAATATATGGGTGTTTGGAAAAGTATACGCTGATTTGCGAGCTGTATTGTGATTTTCGGTTCGGCTAATGAGATGCCAGATTACATCATAAAAGGTGCAGAACGGAAAAGAAACAAACATTATTCTAATTACATACAATGCTAATCGTGCCTCTTTTAAAATATTATTCCCTTTTGGGAACTTCATCTCAGGAAAGATATACTGGCCTTCAAGAAAATCCAGTTCATCAAGATGATGTCTAGGATTAGAGAATGGAGCTATAATGAGAACAAGATAAACTTGGGTGACTCAATTGAGTTATGGAGGTAAACGGATGATCTGACCAAGAATAAAATAAATTAAGAAGATAGATAAAGAATGACCATTTTTTTGATAGAAGAATGAAGAACATGAGGGAATTTTAAAAATTATTTATTCATTCACACAAGACCAGGGTGTTGCTGGCTAGGCTAGCGTTTATTACCCATCCCGCATTTCCCTTGAGAAGATGAAGGTTAACCGCCTTTTTGAACCACTACAGCCCACAGTGCTGTTAGGAAATTAATTGGACTTTGTTTGATAGAGCAAAATTGTAATTAATTGAATTCAAATCCATGGTGGGATTTGAACCCATTAGCCTAGCCCTCTGGACTACTAGTCCAGTGGCATTATCACTATGCCATCACCTCCCTCTAATGAATAAAGTAAAAGAGGTAGGTTATGAGGAGGTTTTTGAAGGTGAGGAAAGATGAACCATGGCAGAAGGATTTTGAAAGAAAATTCCAAATAGCAGGATCTTGAAGGCCCTGCAGCTAATGATGAGGTGGAATGGACATGCACAGTTGTCCAGATTCAGAAGATCAAATCTTGAATGTTGGAATGTAGAGCTTCACCAGATAGCAGGAGGAAGATTGAATGAAGCCAGAGAGGACTTTCTAAATGACAAGCATTTTGAAATCAGTACCCTGGAGATGAGGAACTAATGGAAGTCTGTGTGAACATAAGAGAATGCTGGATACAAACTTCTCATAACTATATTCTCATTTTTTTTCTAATTACATTTTATTTTAAAAACTGTTCAATTATTAAGGAGTCAGTCCAGCGGTCGCACCGGGGGTGGGGTGGTCTCTGTCCTTGAGAAGCAGAAAATGCAAGCTTGTTTTCTCAAAAGTAAAGACTGAGCAGAAATGCTGGAAAGCAAAACAAAATTGGAAAAGAGTTTATCGTAAATTATGTACAGCAAATATCATATATTAGAATCCCCAAAGCACTATCGAGAATTATTTTATATGTTAGATTCTGAACATTACAGTATTCCCGAGCACTCCAATGTGCAGATACAAAAATCACACATATTAAGTTAGTGTAGTAAATGTTTCAGTAACTGAACTTAGTTATTGTCATAACTAAGTTGTTATTGAAACATTTGTTGTCTTCAGTGACCAGAGATTTTTAGTAGCTCAGCTGGATTACGTATTTTCACGATTAGAAAGTGCACCATTCTGCTGGAAGGATTTTGTTTCCCTCATTGCCATCTTTGTACAAAAGCACGGTGGCACAGTGGTTAGCACTGCTGCCTCACAGCTCCAGGGTCTCGGGTTCAATTCCAGCCTCGGTGACTGTGTGGAGTTTCCTCCGTGTACTCCGGTCCGTCCCCCCGACCCCCGTCCCCCACCCCCACCCCAAAGATGTGCAGGTTAGGTGGATTAGCCATGATAAATTGCCCCTTAGGTGTCAAAAAGGTTAGGTGGGGTTACAAGGATAGGATGAAGGTGTGGGCTTAAGTAGGGTGCTCTTTCCAAGGGCCAGTGCAGACTCGATGGGCCCAATGCCCAATGGCCTTCTTCTGCGCTGTAAATTCTATGATTCTATGAGTGTAGGTGAAATTTTGCCAAAACATAACGTTGTTAAACATCGCAGGTTATTTCATTCTCCTTTCTTTTCAGATTTTAATATGTTATTATCCTAGAATTTCAAAATAAAACTGCACGAATTACAGAACTGAGGTGAGAACTACTTCATCTGTTTTGCAATGCCTAGATTAGAAAACCTAACTACAAATCCAATGACCATGACAGTGCAATTTAAATAAAATAATTACCACATCACGAAAGACAACTGCTCTCAAACGATTAATGTCCACATCTTGCAGTAATCTGTCAGGATCCTTAATTGGAGAAAGATTTCCAGCGACATTTTGAACACCAGTCTGAAAAAGTAAACACCATATTAAAATAGAGTTGACTCAAAATATCACCTCGTTTCTGAAGTTGTACTAATAAAGTACACAAAAAAAGAGAGCTCCAGGCATTCGCTGAATTGGGGTTCAAATTCTGTAGCCGCATTTCCAACATCATGCTCAACAGGAATGCATTCTTACAAAATATTCCTTCGATTCTAAACAGACAACCGATTATGCATTTGACGAATGCACACTAAAAATATATTTCCTTTGTAATGATATAAAATTGCATGGTGTAATTGAAAATATGGAAAGATATGTCATTTGAAACATGGACGTCTGGCAGTACCTGATTTAAGAAACATGGGAGAATGTAGGGAAAAATCCCACGAAGGGTTAACAGCAGCTGCAGGAGAGAGCTGTGAAATGCAGATAGCTTTTAGCAGATAGTCGAGCAGGCTTAGCAAACAAAACAAGCAGGTCTTTCAAGTCACAATCGAGTGAATTTTAGTATACAGCTAAAAGCAATGTTTTGCACCTCCTTTTGAAGTTAGGTAAGCAGATGGAAAAGAATGGATAAAGTTTTCAGCTGAATTAGGTGACAAATGTTTAAATGTGAGGCAAGTCTTTTTAACTCACCACCAATTGAATCTTTAGTATAAAGCTAAAAGCAATATTTCACACCTTCATTGATGTTAAGTAAGCAGCTGGAAAAGAATGGATGAGGTTCAGTTGAATTAGGTGACAAATGTTTAGAGGTGAAATTCTGCTGACACCAGGTGAATATGGGAAGCTGGAGACAACGTGTCTACGGAACACAAATTAGACCCAAATCAAAGTCAAAATTATGAGCTGGGGATACAATTTGATAATAATAAAACTATAGAAATGACAGGAATCAAAAGTCACACCACTTTGAAAGCAAAGCATTTTTGAACATCAAAAAGGAAACAATGTAATCAGAGATCTATGAGATGAGGTCATGCTCTCATAGCTCGGTCATGGGAAAGGGACAGAGCAAAGCAGCCGAGCTAAAACAGATAATACATCTAAGGAAGACCAGAATTTAACGAGGAAGCAGAGTCAGCGCAGAGTCAGCTCTCACAGCTCGGTACATGGGAAAGATAGAGCATAGCAACCGAGCAGAACAGAGAATACATCTGAAGAAAAGCAAAAGCTAAAGAAGAGTGATTGTCAAGGTGGGCCTGAAGGTCTCTTCAACCAACCAGGAGAATTCAGAAGCAAGATCTTTTTACTTTTCTGTAAAGACAGTGATTGCATCTTTTAAAAGAAAAAAATATTATAATAAAATAACTTAAAAGTTTTAACCTGAAACAGTGGTTATTACAAAGCCTACTTTACTTACTTAGCAACGCAGGACCCAGGATATCTATGCTACTAAGTGGTAAGTAGGTAAAATTCTTCTGTGAAGGCATGGGTTATACCGTGGGATAGCTTGAAAACATAGTTTGACCTGAATAGTATCCACCTAAGCCTGCACAGGAGTCAGGGAGTGAGAATCCCTGTTCACCATTTAGAATGTTGGCCCGTTTTGGTGTAGGGGGAATTCTAAGACTAGTGGTGAGTGTTTAACTTCAAGGGCATGTAAATATTCACTTTATACAACAGCTGAAGCTAATCAGAATTATGAACTTCACTTGCACCTATCCAAAGGTGACAAATCAAAATTTCTTTACCCGTCAGTCTGGCCTCAAAAAAAGTCGAGATGGATTTGCAGGTACAGCATTAGTTATTTTATTTGACTTGCAAGTCTGATTCATTTCACACAGGCACAGGACACAGCTAGTCTCCTAGACCCCGGGAAACGAATGAAGAAGGAGACAAAGGGATTTCTGCAAATACATTCAAATGGCATCAAGTTTCACATACACGATTCCCATAGGTCATCCTATACCCCTCCTGACCTGGCCATACATCCTGATTGGCTCACTTCTCATCCCTTCCTCTGGCCTCCTATTACCCAGCATCCTTTTCTCCTCCTTATCTGGGCACACCTCCTCCTTGCTTTGCCATGCGTTCTGAAATCCTTTGTCTGTGAACTCACCAGAATGAGACTGGCCTATCGCTACATTACAGTAACTAATATCTCTAAAACAATTATTTTATATCACATTCGTCAAAGGTACATTCCCTCCTAAACCATAAGGCAAATGTTTTGCGTTCATTCAAACACGAGAGACAGGATTTTTCGAAATATCCGTCAGCTCAATCATCACAGAATTTTACTCTTGAAACATCAACAGCGAATGGTCTCCATTCTTGGGCTTGGTTATTTTTTTTACACACAAATCTTTATTATAACAGAAGATAAACAATATTTCAACTTTTAAACTTCAAACCTAACAAGAACAACTTACATGTATCTCATAACCCTAATGCACTATTTCCCACTAAACAGCACGTACAATGAACATACAGCTCTCAAATCCACTTACACAGCCAGGCAAAAATTATACTTGTATTACTGAACATCTTCATGCCGGTAGAGCCTGTCTGAAAGCCTGTCTCTGTGCAGTTTTTAATGGTCTCTCCTAATCATCCTCTAATTCCGTCTGCCCCCACCTTTTCAAACAGGATTCTTTTATCTTTCTGAACTCCGCCCAGCCCCTCAAAGATGGTTCTGTCCAGACGAATGCAGACTTGAACTCATCATCACTATCTGCACTTTTGATTACCCACTCCCGTTTACACAAAAGAATAGGGCCATGCTATGAATATGTAACTAACCTCCAATTTACGGACAAAGGAGGCCATCAGATTTTGTAATGGGCTAATGGCTGGCCAGACAAGAGTGTCCTGGAAGAGAATGGATCTTGAGTGAATCACCCCGGCTGAACAGGGGTATCCTGTTTATTCCCATTAATGTCCCATTCATTTAGTCTGAATGGGACAAAATAACTCAGGCCAGATGTGGGCGTATACCTCTGACTCAGTGCTAGCAGTTTTACCCTCAGGCTGTTAACCCTTAAATTGCCCATTACATTTCCGATCCAATTTCTTAACATCTCCCAGTCGTCACACTGGTGTCTCACAATTTTTTTAAATTCACTGTAATAAAATGGTTCAATTTGCAAACCACAATTGAGTCTTGTTAAGATCCTAAACCAGACTCCCGCCACTAGGTTTTGGATCCAGTTAGGGACCAATATCATTTTGTTTAAGGGTAGACAAAGTTTGAGATTCAAGACAATGGCTCAGTGAATAAAGCTGTAAGGTTCCATGAATTTTGAACAAACCAAAATAAACTACTGTACAAGGCCAGAAAGATAAAACAATTTACTATATTTATGAATATCTAATATGAGATGCATGTGAATTAACAGGCAAACTGTGGTCTAACCACTGTTCTGCATAATAAATGGAAGATGAGACCAAGACAAATTCATGAAGTTCTTAATACACACTCAGACATCAGTAATACTTTGAGTCAACCAATCTCATCAAAACTCAGATCTCTCGAGAGGAATTCTAGTCTTCACCCTTGAAAATGTAACCTGAGGCTTCTCTCCAAATGTCACGTTGGTTCAACTCGGATAGTATAATTAACGATCTACCTCACAGTTTCAATCTTGTCTCCCGAGATTCTGTTCCCCTGGGTTTATGAGACGATCCTCAAACACCAACTCACAAGCACAACTTCAGCATTTCGGCCATGCCAAGCAGAACACTACTGCTCCAAATGGCACCTTTGCCCCAATGGCCTGCAGCACAAAATCACCAACCTTGGCTACCTTCTTGGATCTTCAGGGCTTCTCTTGAACCCTCTTCATCTACCAAAATCAGACAATATCAACAATGGCTCACCTTGCAGGGTTTCACTCTTGTCTCCTGAGATTCTGTTCCCCTAGATTCCTGACTATGTACCCAAGCACCAGCTCACCAGCACAACTTCAGATCTTCGGCCGGGCCAAGCAGAACACGATTGATTCAAAGGGCTACCTTTGTCCCAATGGCCCAGAGCATAGAGTCATCAATGTTAGAAGCCTTCTTCACTGAAAATCTGCTTCCCACACCCCTTTTCCTGTTTGGAGCCTGTTTCTCTGCCCCTCGGTTTGCAACTCAACTAGGAGCTCTTTCTGTCCCTATCCCCTCATGGACTCTTTTTTTGAGACCTCTCCACGTCCCCTCTCTCCCTCTGGGATGTCTCCCTGTCCCTTGATTGGCTGCGATGGTGCTCCACTTCCAGTCACCTGACCTAGGTTTTCACATCAATCTACTTCTGGCATTAGGGTACTGGGTCCACAACATAAGAATACTGATTATGGCATCTGCAACTCACTCTCAGTCTGCCCATGTGCAAAGGTCCCATCAATAGTTCAAGCTCACAACCTCCACTATGAATTTATGTTTAACTTTCATAACAGTTTTTGGTTCAGTATTAAAAACTAGAAGTTAGCTTTTTGAGACAAAAATAAGAAATGTAATATACAATATCAATCTTATGCTGTGTTACCTTGCATGTGTTGGATCCTGTTATACTCTGAAGATTATCTTGGGGCTTATTGCTTGCTAGTGAAGTCTTTGTCACCCTGTCCCTTTGCCTCTGGCGACATTCCAGGCAATTTCTCACAGCAACACAACAAACTGCAAGAGCATAATCAGATAAAGTTATTAATACAATCACTTTTTTCAAAGGGTAGATGGTGGTGTAGTGGTATTCTCACTGGTCTAGTAATCCAGAGACGCAAGGTTATAGTCCAGAGACCTGGGTTTGAACCCCACCATGGTAGATGGTGAAAATTTTAGCATGGCAAGGTGGCAAAGTGATTAGCGCTGCTGCCTCACATTACCAGGGACCCGGGTTCAATTCCAGCCTCAGGTGACTGTCTGTGTGGAGTTTGCACTTTCTCCCAGTGTCTGCGTGGGTTTCCTCCGGGTGCTCCTTTTCCTCCCACAGTCCAAATATGTGCAGGTTAGGTGGACTGGCCAGGCTAAATTGCCCCTTAGTGTCCTAAAGGTTAGGTGGGGTTACAGGGACAGGGTGGAAACATGGGTTTAAGTAGGGTGCTCTTTCTAAGGGCCGGCGCAGACTCGATGGGCCGAATGGTCTCTTTCTGCACTATAGAGATTCTATTCTATGAAATTTACAACTTTACATCACCATTTTAACACATACAAAATGAAACTAAAGAAAAGTACATTGCTTTTTGTGCCATTTGCATGCATGTGATTAAAACTTCAAAATTTCAAGCAGAAAAGTCCTAAAATCTCAAATTCAAAGCAATGGATATTCTAAGGATTTTTTTGCAAAATTTCTAACAAACAAGGTGCCCGTGTATTGAATAGTAAGGACAGAAAAATAATTCTAAGATCGACAAACTGACATTGAATTATATATCCCCCTAACATGTCAGGAGAAGCATTTTCAATTACAGTTAATTACACGTGAATGGATTCATTCAGCAATACAACACTGGCCGATATCAGGCTGGATAACTCTTTTGGCCAGCATTTCCAAGATGTAAATTCTCCTGTGCTTCTATTTTTGTACTCCTTAGAAAAGGTTGAGAGGAAATTTGAAGAAGATGTTCAAAATAACGAAGGGTCCAGAAATTGCCCCATCGGTGAGAGTTGAGAACCAGAGGGCAAAGATCGAAAATAATCAGCAAAAGAACCAAAGGTAACAAGAGGGAAAACATTTTTACTCTTAGTAGTTGAGATCAGGAATACACTGTCTGAGAGTTGGTGGAGACAGATGCAATCATTGGATCTTGAAAAGGAATCCAGCGAAGAAATAAATTGCAGGGCTATGGGAAGGTGTGTGGTAATGAGACTCGCCGAAGGCTCATGAGGTAGAATGGATTCCTTCTCTGCTTTAACATTTCCATGGTTTATTTTCTGCCATAGATTATTAAATATCAGAAAGAAAAGTGCAATATAGTGCAAAAATAAGAAGCATGAAGCTAATGTACAGATGAGAAAAATATTGCATCAGTTGGTGCAGGCGGTAGGATGCTTATTTTGTATCAGAGTTTATAGATTTAGGTTCTACTCAGCACTTAGACACCTAATCTCGGCTGATGCTTCGGATTAAGATTGAGTTATAGTTAAAATAATCTATTTATATTATGTTCTATTTTGATCGAAATTCTATAGGCGAAAACCTAAATCTAGAGTTCTGAAAATGGTGAAATGTACAACTTTTGTACAGAACCTGTAAACTTCTGGGGCAGGATACACATTGTTTGCATTCAAAGTTTAAACTATCTAACTATCCAGACTTGACTTTCCCTATACTCTCCTCGCTGACCTACCACCTTTGGTCATCCAAAGCACTGTTGACCATATCCTAACTTCCAAGACCTGTTCACCCATCACCCCAGTGCCTGATTACCTATGTTGGCTCCCGGTCAGGCAATGCCTTGATATAAAAAATCTCATCCTTGTGTTCAAATCCCGCAATCACCTCACCCCTCACAATCTCTAACCTCAATAGTTCTACAAACCTCCAATATGTCAGTACTCCTCCAAATTGGTCTCCTGTGTATTCCTGATTTTCACTGCTCCACCACTGGCACTGGGCCTTCAATTGCCTCAGTCAAATACTGCCTTATACCTTTCTGACTCTCTAACGTTCTTTCTTCAAGTCACTCTTTAAAACCCATCTCTTCGACCAAGCATTTGGTCTCTACATGTGGCTCATGTTAAAATGTTGCTCAGCTAATCTAAATCCCAGTCTTTTAGTACTGGAACCATGTACACCAGAATAGAACTGCTTAGGTAGCTTGAAATATCTCAAAACACAGACAGGTACCAAAAGTGTGTAAAAGGTTATGGAATACAGTTACATGTGGATTGGCACTACTAAAAACAGTATAAATGGATGAGATCATAGCTATAAAAAATATTTGCATTTCACATCATCTTTACTAACCACCAGATGTCTCAAAACACTTCATAGCTAATAAAGTATTTATGAAGCATAACTGTTATAATGCAAAAATCACGTACAGCAATCGTGTACAAACAGTAATGTGACAATAACAAATAAAGTGCTTTTGTGATGTTAATTGAGGGATAAACATTGTTCAGGACATCGGGGATAACTCCTCTTGAAATAGTGCCATGGGATCTTTTATGTCCACTTAAGGGAGCAGACAGAGCTTTGGTTTAACATTTCATCTAGAAGTCTGCACCTCCGACAGTGGAGCACTCCCTGAGGACTGCACTTGGGAGTGTCAACCTTTATTTGTGTGCTTGAGTCCTAGAATGAGATTTGAACCCACAGCCTTCTGACTCAGAGGTATGAGTATTACCAGCTGAGCCACAGTTGACATATAAGCTAGAAGAAGGAACAGAGGTAAGATGAGAAGAGAGAGGTTGAGGTCAATGGGCTGAGGGATGTATTTTTCCACAGCAAATCATAACCATATGTTGTCTGTGAGTAAACTAATAAACAGGTTAAGGATTTGATTCACTGTCCAAGAACTCATCCTTCATATGTAAAAGGTACAGAACTGCGGCCTTTGACTATTATTACAAAAATACACATCCGAACTCTGCATTGTTGCAGCTACCACCTCTTGGATGAAATGTTAAATTGAAGACAGTCTGCTTGCTTTGATTGTCAGTAAAGGTTTCATGGTAATTCATATTCTCCCAGTTTTCTGGCGAATAAACCTCCCTCCAAACTGCACCAAGAAAGTATCAAATCTGCGTTCCTTGCAGTATGTAAATTGGTTGCCACATTTGTCAATGTAAAAATCAAACTATTTGTAATAAACCCCTTTGGATATTCCGTGCATTTAACAGGAATACCACAGAAATGTAGGATTAAGTGGAAAACACCGGGATTTGAGGAACTGGTAAATTGCAATTCAAAGGGTGAACCATGTTTACCTAAAGGGTAAAACCCGATGCATAAAAATAGTAAACAATGGGTGGTCCTCTCGTAGCTTTGGAACGGAACCAGTTAGTCTGGCAAGATTGCAGCTGTCCCCATGAGAGCAATAAATTATTCATGTTATTTTGCCACATCAAGAAAAGGTTGTAAAGTAACTGGTAAACAGACAAGGTCTTAAATTATCCACATATCTTTCAGGTCAAAGGGCAGGACTGGGAATGAAGGATAATTATAGGGCGGGATTTTCCAGGCCCCGCCACAGTGTGTTTTGCAGCAGCAAAGGCAGCCCGCTATTGGTTGGAGTCAGGATCTTCTGGTCCCGCCGTTGTCAATGGGGTTTCATATTCTATGCAACCGCTGGTAAACCCGCAGGGTTTCGCCGTGAGTGGGACTGGAACATCCTGATGGTTGGAACGGCCGGTAAATTCCGGCCTTAATTTGGATCTCTCTGAATCATCACAGGTGTGTCACGTTACTATGACAACAGATAGCATAGATGCACTCCTTAATTTGGGTTTTTCTGTGTGGCCTTCTCACAGGCACAGGCAGTTTTACGTTTGGAGCTGGAACAACTTGGAAATAGACAGATGGAGAAAGCTGCAAGACACTATAGAGCACTAAGCAAGAAGGCAGGGAAGTCCATGTTGGGGTGTCCACAATTGTGAGGTGCTTAAAGAGAGTTGTATGGTCATCTGGCCAAATGCTAATGAAAGGACGTCAAGAAATCTCATAGCATGGAAAATATCAGGAACACTAGGAAGATTTGAAGTGAATTCATGAGAGCTGTGGCATACCTTAGGTTGGTCCCAGGAAAATTCTCACGATCTTGTAATCTATAGGGGACTCTTGGGTGAAATTTAAACAGAACGGGAAATGGTCTATTGAGCTTTTTCGAGTTACAATCTAAGTGTTTACAAAATATAGTATGCTAAGTTAGTAGTACATGCTGTGTGCTGCACAGCAAAAGATTTTGTTTCAATCATTAAATCTTGTGGCATAATTATTTCTGTTAACAAGTAGGAGTTCAGGTTTCTTTTTAAAAGTTAACAGTCTCCCTCGGGATCACAACATTACACTTTTTTGATGCAGTAAAAGAGGTTTGATGAGGATAATATGGTAGGTGTGGTGGCTTTGGGCTTCCAAAAGATTTTTGATAAAGTTCCAGTAAACTGTAAACCTATGGAGTAAAAAGGACATAGGCAGTATGGATCTGAAATTGCTGAAAGTGGTAAGAGACAGAGTTGGAGTGAAATATTGTTTTTCAAACTGGAGGAAGCTATACTGTGATGTTGTTTGAGATCTGAGGAAGTCTCAGATTGCTTTATTGAGAGGAAGGTGCAATATATTTACTCTCGAGAGCAATGACAACAGTTTATAGGTCTGCAATGCTGAGAACGAGGCTTCCAAAGTCCCAGAAAGGTATTAATATATAAGTTGTAAAGATTTGTGCTGTAAACTATCCCTTCATTTGTAAGATAAAAGGAAGTTGGGTTCAATGATAATTAATTAGCATTCCCATTGCCATGGGGAAGAGGGCAGAGAAAACCATTTTGAGATCTGGTACAGGCATCCCTACAAATCCATGAAAATCACAGATAGACTGTATTGCAGTTCTGTCTTGTGTGGTCTGCAGCCAACTTGAATGGTAGGGAGCAAAAGACAGAATCAGGCATCTTGAGCAGAGAAAATACTGACTCTTCTGTTCACTTTACAAAGCATGGGTGGGAGCTCACTCAGTTTGAAGACCAAATGCATGAGGAGTTAAGAGACTGCCTAACTTGGAGTTAGAGGATGAAATCTAAGACATAATCCTCACATTTTGAGATAATTCTGGGATTAGAAGTTACTGATAAGAACTGGAACTCCATGTGTAAGAGCTAAGAAGTAACCATTTATTTCTAAAGTCTAAAGTATGAGTTGCGTACAAAAATAAATAGCGTTTAGTCATTAGTGTTTTTTCGTAATTTTATCCAGTAACATTTTTAAAATGAGAATTTTTAACATGCGATTCTTTCAGCTGTTACTTTTTAAAGAGAAATTCAAACTTCTAGTTAACGGTCTCTACGGAATTTGTAACACAACGAGTAAAGGAGATAGAATCTAGTTTTATTGTTTAGGGGCTAGTTGAATGAATAGAGCTAAAAGCTAAATATTAAAAGTGTCTTGAGTGTGGGAACTCAGTCAGTGTCTGATATAATGAATTAACCATTTTATTCCAGTGTATTCAGCACTGAGAATGTATTGTTGTGTCTAATCAACTAATCAATTCTTAAAGTCTCTGCCAAGCTGTGAGACAGCAAAATGCGGGAAAACATATGCAGTACCTTCCCTAAGACTGTGCACACAGATGCTAAGCTAGTTTTGATAGGCACCAGTCAATATTATGTATGATTAACAAATCATCCCCTAAGTAACACATTCATTTGAACAAACCAGGAGGTCTCAGCTGAGAATTAGAAGCCAATGAAAGTAAATGAGGGGTTAAACCAGAGATAAGAATTCCTTTAAAAGTAGGACCTCGTGGTTGAGGTCTTTGTTCCTCAATTCTGAATCATCTATCTGCTTTTTTGTGTTAAAATTATTTCCTTTTGTGCTTTATGTTTTTTGCCATGTGCTTGACTTTTTTATGTAGTGTTTGCTATTTTGTTTCTATGTCTTTATTCAGTTCTTATTCAAGTGTATACCAGTGAGTAATTAACAATAATAAATCATATTTTTGACACCTCCCACCAACCAGACTACCAATTCTTATTATAAGGTAAAATAAGAGTCCCAACAAAAGGCTATATAAAACAACGCATACAATCTTAAAGGTGGACGCAGGAGCTGAGGGATCTGGGGGTAAATTTGCACAAATCGTTGAAGATGGCAGGGCAGGGATGAGAAAGCGGCTAATAAAAGAATATGGGGTCTTGGCCTTTATAAATTGAGGCACAGAGGATGAAAGCAAGTTATGGTGGACATTTATAAAAACCTGGTTCTACCTCAATCAAAAAATTGTGTCTAATTCTGGACACCACACTTAAAGGAGGGTGTGAAAATTTTAGAGAGAGTGAAGAATGGATTTACAACAATGGATCCAGGGATGAGGAACTTCAGTTGCACAGCTATATTGAATAAACTGAGGCTATTCTCCTTAGAGAAAAGAGGTTGGAGAGGAGATATTACAGGAGTGTTCAGAATTATGATGGGGCTAGTTTGAGTAGAATCACAGAATTCCTACTGTGCGAAAGAGGCAATTCAGCCCATCAGGTCTGCACCAATCCTCCGAAAGACGATGCTACCTAGGCCCATGCCCCCGTCTATCCCCGTAACCTTTTGGACACTAAGGGGCAATTTAACATGGCCAATTCACCTAAGCTGCACATCTTTGGACTGTGGGAGGAAACTGGAGCACCCGAAGAAAACCCATGCAGACTCGGGCAGAACGTGCAAACTCCACACAGTTAGCCAAGACCAGACTCAAACCCGGGTCCATGGTGCTGTGAGGCAGCAGTGCTAGCCACTACGCCACCGTGCCACCCGGTGGATCGAGAGAAGGCTCATGAATAGATAGAGAGAAACTACTGCTATTGCAGAAGGGTTGAAAATCAGAAGGATCTGATTTGAAGTGAACTAAACGCAACATGAAGACAAATTTTGCTATGCAGAAAGTGGTTACGAACTGGGATGCACTGCCTGAAAGGATGATGGAGGCTTTTAAAAGGGAATTAAATAAGCACCTGTAGTGAAAATACATTGCAGGACTACAGATAAATGACTGGGACTAGTTAAATTGCTCTTGCGAAAGGTTTGAAGGGCTGAGTGGCCCCCTTATGTCATAATCATTTTAAGATTCTACAAATATAAAACCTATAAACTCACCAAGCCTCAGGCATTGCCGCATTAATCCTCCAGATGACATGTTTTTTTCTGCTTCAATCTCACTGAAATTGAGTGAGCTCGAGAAAACCAGGACATCAACCATGGCCATTAGCCTGTTTAAGAATGTTACTGCTGTCTCTGTTGACATGCCTTGGGTCGCCTCAATGTTTTCCAGCTCAGTCTTTTAAAGAAAAACAGGCAAAACACACATGTAATGGTACCAAAAAACATTTCCTTGGACAATACTTTTTGTTTTACACATTGTTGAAAATTAATTCAGGAAAATATTGTAGCTGCTTAAATTTTAATTTTCAGCTAATTTACCCCCAAAAAACAATGGACTGTAGCATCTTACAATGTTCTACTACAATAGATAACTTCTCATGCTATCAAATACTATGAGAGTAAAGCTGAACACTTCAATTATTTTATCTTAGGTAAAATATATATACAGCATATAGAATTTTTTAACTTACGAGTGACTTGCCCGGGCTGTGGAGTCTCCCACTGTCCACTGGGGCTCTGGAATCCATTGTGTTGTTCTTTTGAAGATAGCAACAGTTTTTAATAACACGAGAGAGGAAAAGTGGGTATAACAGAGTTTAGAAGGAAAATCTGTACATAGACAGTAAGGGCCAGTGAAACTGAAAATTACTTTCAAGCAGGATACCAGAAAACTATATATGATGTATGTGTTTAAGTGCAATTTGGACATTGTGTTATTGTATCTAACCAACATTCCCTGTGGATAGATATCTTATTATTCAAATTAATTTCAAGATACCTTTTGAAAGCTCAAATTGTTAAATTTAAGGCTTTAAAAAAATCATGTTTGAAATATTCTGAGAATCAAAATGAGTTATTCAAGTTCAGAGAACCTAATCTCTTATTGTTTTTCTAAAAAAAAAACTTTTGTCACAAAACAGAAGACAAAGTGATTAAGTGTAACTCAAGCATTGCAGAGTTATATGCCTGTATTATATAAAACTTAATGCAACTTTGAGGACTTTGAGTCTACTTTCATTTTTTTCAAGTGGATAGCACCTTAGTAACATACATTTTAATTTGCGTAATGTGTCAGTAATTATCAAGTGAGCTAACCTTTTATTGCATTATTTTGTCTGCACACACCTAAATTCCTGGTACACCTCATTTAAATACCTCTCTCGTCATTCTCAGCTCCTAAATTATACTTATACACGAACCGATACTCAGAATTTTCATTTTGCATGTCAGAACTAAATATTTTCAGATATTATTGATATTTCGTCCATTTTTAAATTTTGCATTAACAGTTATGAGGGAAAATAATATTGGTCATTTACATGAAAAACATCTTAGCAATCAATATTTTTCAGGATTTAAAACATTTATTAACCATATTTTTTAACCATTAAACATTTTGCAAGTGGATTTACATGGAGGTTCTCACACTCGTCATTTCAGCAGTAAATTCCTCACAGGTTTCAGGAAAATATTTGGTTCATCTGCTATAGTTACAGTGGATAAGCAGAAAAAAAAAACTTTTGTCTCCAATATTTTCTTTCTGTCTATTCATTATTCTTTCCAAGTAAATTATCAGTTTGGATATTGAAATTCAGGTCAGAGGGCTCCATTGTAACAAATTACTGACTTCCTTTTATAGAGATCATGAATTAAAACTGAGACATTATCTGTTCCCACATTAAGTGATCATACAGAAGATACAATAACTTTCAAATAAATCAAATTTAATTAAAATCGAAAAGTAGAAATACTAACCTTAGAACTCTGGACATGCAATATGCAAGAATACAACACAAAAAGAAAAGGGTAAGAATTAATCAAGAGAAATAAAAATATAAATTAAATTTCTTATGGACTGATTTCAGCCTTAAAAACTCAGTTATAAAAGGATGTGGGCCATGGATTTAATAATTGAATTTCTGATTTCTAGTATACTTGAAACTGTCCTTTGCTAACATTTATCTTAGGAACTTTTAATCAGATGACAAATTCAACATTAATCACTTTGATAGATGATTTTCCAAAAGACAAAAATAATTTAAATTATTTCAAATTTCTATTCTGTATCTTTATTTTACAAAATTGTTCAGAAAACTCAACACCACCATCCGCCACTGGAATATCACAAAGATCTAAAAGGAATTCTGCTCAAAAACAATCAATCATAAACCCTGTACCAGGAAGTGAATTCTGATTAAGATCAACAATAAATGTACAGAACTGATCGTGAAGATTTTCCATTCAAATGCACCATGGAGTCATGGGTGTGTGTACAAACAACGGGCAGGAAGTCTGACGAATGTAAGAAATTGGTATATATATATATTCTATTATATGTATATTGTGCAGTAATGATTATAAAATAATTTGTGTTAAAGTATGTTTATATCTGCTGCAGTAGTATTTTTAAAAATCCTGGTTTAAAGGACAGGCAGAATTTTTGAATACAGAAGAAACTTCAGTAATTAGGTCATGGTATTTGAGTGGGATAAAGATCATGTAGTAATTGGAGGAGCCAGGCCTGTGGCAGTCAATGTTGAGTTTGTTTTTGCAAGTTGTGAGCTGAACAACAGCTTTTGCAAAAGGCTGTCAGGTTAAGCAGTAGTCTGACACAGACAAGAATCTGCAGACTGTTTCCTGACATGATCCCGCTCTCTTTTCAAGCAGTCTTTTAAAATAACTCTTTGTCCAAAGGCCGGCAAGTAATCCCGTGCTTGCTGACTTTGTATTTTTTGATCTGTGATGGGTTTTGCTTGATTGGAGATAAATGTACCAGTTAGAAATTAAAATGTTTCCTTTTATTGTTAAACACGGTTTAACTGGTAATTGTAAGCTATATTTCTGTGATGTTAAGGTAGTTTAATATGGTGTTAATAATGTTTGTTTTAATATACCTTATCCCTATTTTTGTGTAGAATCACTACTGGAGCAAAGTATCCTTTACTCACAGTTTGACACATTTTAAAAAAGTATTGGGGTCCCTGTCCAGTATCTTTATACAAGCAAATGTTGGGGTCTGGCCCGGGTTGTAATAGAAGCTTGATAGATGGTGAAAGCGTACCAACTGGGTGGCACTGGTAGCTCAAGAAATATGGTACTCAAGTTTTGACAAAGCTTTGACAAAGGTCAATAAAGTTTGCAGGTTCAGGCAAGACTTCCTCCTCTGCGTTTTCCAGCAGTTGCAATCAAACACAATTTCATGACTTAAAACAAAAAGGCATGCACTTCCATCTTACATCCAAACTTGGTTTCTTAAAGATATGCACCTCTCTTGCAAGTTAAGTTATTTTGTTCCACTACCTTTTTTTGTAATTTACTGCTAATTTTTCCCTTTTCTGCCCATCATTATCTCATATCATTCTGGAAGATGCCCTCAGTGAAAATAGCATCCCCCACAAAAAATGGGTATTTCACATGGGAATCCCTCTTACGTTAACGAGCTAGTTGATGAGAAGGAGCATTCTACAACTATAAATGGAGGCATATGTGTCTGTATTGGAGGTGGTCAGAGCAGACTACATTTGTCCAAGGAGGTAGGTGTACAGGTGACATATATTTAATCTGGGTACATCTTAAGAGCTCTGTCTGAACCACATATACTTTAGCTGGAACTCAAGAGTCTTGAAGTCCATTCCAGTCAGGTCTCCAACTTTTGTCCATGACAGAAATGATTCTACCTCTGGCAGCAAAAGCCACTGTTCTTTTTAAATCATTGGTACACGCTGTTTTCAAGTGGTCTTGAGTGTTATTTTAATTAATCTAAAGTAGAGTGCTGCACACATCAGGGGCGAAATTCTCCTACCCGCCCCGCCACATTTCTGCCCCGACCCGCCGGCGGGAGTCTCCGTAACACCAGCCGGTCAATGTGGTTTCCCATTGTGGGGCAGCCCCACGCCGTCGGGAAACCCCCGGGCGCCGGCAAAACGGAGACTCCCGCGGCGGAGAATGACGCCGCAGGTCACTGATGGTTTGCTTGCCAAGTCATAAGAACGTCATAATTCTTCCAAAGGAAATCAATCAAGCGTGAGATCTTCACTTTTTCACTATAACTGAGTTTCTAAAAACATTGGTGAAACCCACGTGAACCTAATAGTTTCTTTCATCAATACAATGGTACTTAGGAATAAAAAAGGGTTTGCAGTTTATATATGCTCAAGTTATATGAGGCCATAAGGGAACACCCAGAGGAAACCCACACAGGCACAGGGAGAACATACAAACTCCACACAGTCACCCAAAGCCCAAATCAAACCAGGGTGTCTGGTGCTGTGAGGCAGTAGTGCCACAGCACCTGACTTGATTATATTAAACTCGACTGGATCTTGCTCTCCTCTGTCAAAACCATCATGATCCTGGAGGGCAAAGAGAAGCCAGGTTAATACTCTCTATTAACAGCTTCATAATGCCTCATCCCTGACCTCTTCAACCTCAGCCAAAGCAGTGCGAGAAGCTCATAAATACTTCATCGGCAAGATGAAAACCAATTGTTCATCTGGCCCTTGTTGATTCTCCCCCATTCTCAATAAGCTAAACCTCTGCCTACCCTCCTTCATTTTCATCCTGAACATCCAACTTTCTCAAATTCTTTTCCCCAACCCCATTACTAGAATCTCCTGTTCGACTTCTCCATGCTCAACTCATCCATAAGCTCCAAATAGAAACGAGTTTGACCAGAACAAGGGCAGCAGATTGGAATCGGTTAAGTTTGACGAAAAGGTGTAGGCAAGCTGAGGTGAGTGGAAAATAAATCAATACAGGAAAGTTTGCATTTTTAAAAAAAAGTTTATAATAAATCATGAAAATTACAGAAAATTTGAGAATGTTGCTAATAAATGAAGAGGTAAGGAACAAAATAAACCTCAAGTCAGGGTATAACAAAATAACCTCATAAAATATTTTAAAAGAGAGTGATCTAATCTGAATAAATATTTTATAAACAGTAAAGTCTAAAAATGCATCAGGAAATTGTTAAATATGGGGTGTAATAACCAAGAAGAAAAACATTTGTTGTTAGGGAAGAAACAGAAATTGGTGAAAATACTTAAAAATAGCTTTTACTCCAAAATGTGCAAAAGAGGAAATTGTGGAGGAATTAGTTAAAAGTGAGATAAAAGATATAACAGTAAATATATCTAAGCCTTTCCAGAGGGTGCTCTGGAGACATAATTTACAGGACATTTCCTTGAGGCAGGTTCAGGGATTCAATCAGCAGGTGCTCAATTCTCCCTCCTACTGTCAGCTTCCTTCTTCCACAAATTCATGAAGTGCTGTACAATTGACCATTCTACTAACCAAAATAATATAAGGATGCAATTGGTTGACGTGTATTTGCGTATAGCTGTAGCTGCCATACCAGAGCACAGCATAGCACCAGAGACAGGCACATTCAGCAGACACATACAGTGGCAAACTTCTTCAATGCATTACATTTCTTCTGCATCTAAGCTGAGGACATCTTCACCAGGAAGATACCATAAAAACTGTGTTCACCTTTGCCAGCGCGACTTCCCAAAACCAGGGCTGCTGCCTTCTGAGGAAGGTGCTGCTTTGAACTAAATATAGCAGCTGCACTTTATTTTGCCTCTTGAAAAGTTATCTCCAAGGCTCTCTCTGCAAAGGGAATAATGCTCCCTCCTCTCTGGGCCTTTGTATTCTCTTCAGCCATCTCTAATATGCCAACAAAACCAATACCCAAATCCAGCACCCGCAAAGCAAAGTGCCAGTGCTCCTTTAAGCAACAGCAGCAGCCCCTTCAGCTGCTGTGCCAGAAATCATGCACACCCTTCCTTAGCCTCAATGCTCCCGGTTTAGGAACCAACCTTCACTATGAGCATTATACATATAGATACCTCAGAATTAACTGGAGTGTCAACCGTCCCCATTTCCATGGCACAATTCACTCACGCACTTCTGCTGTGCAGCCTAAACTGGAAAATCTCCTCTTTTGAGTAATATACTTGTTAACAGATAAATTAAAATATTGAAGTACACTAAACTGTAACATCACTGCTTGGCCACATTTAGGTTCTGTACAAAGTGTAGAATGAAGAACTCATATAAAATCATCAGACTAATTTTTACTTATTTTGCGATGACAACATAAAATTCAATGTAAGCACTTGACAGCAAACTTATTTGCACGATCATGTAATCTGTACACATCTGCATGTTTACACCTAAAACTTCATATTTGTTAAATTAATGGTTAACTTTGCAATTACTGAATTAATTTTCAAAGGCAGAAATGTTTAACTTTAACTATATAACTTTAACCCAATAATTTATGCCTAATACTGAAAATGTTTACATTATTTTACAGAATTACTGACTCTAATTCTGGTCATTAACATTAGAATATATCATATTTCACACTTACAGAAGGGGATGTGGCTGCTGATAACAAAGGTAAAATTCCTCCACAAGCAATGATTATGTTGTCTACCATCTGGGAAATTAGGTGAATTGTATTGTGCACAAAAATAATGTTCTCATTGCTATTCACAAAATCCATCACTGACTTTGTTGTGTGGCTGCAAAAACACAAATTATTAAAATAACAATGTTACTACTCCTTAAATTGCTAGTCTGAAATTGTTAAATCACTTAAGAAACATTAGAATTGATTAGATTTACTGCAATCAAACTTGAACCAGCCAAGTGCAATAGAAAGGAAGAGAAATTAGATTAAATTTCAAGAGTCAGCAAAATAATAGCCTCTGATTTCTTTGGTGTGATTATCTCACAGTTAGCATATGTCAGTCACAGGTACAGTTTTCCATCTATGTATCTAAAGGGGATTTGAAAGGTTTTGACAGGAAAATACAAATAATATCTGTTCCATAATTACCAGGATTTGGCCAACGCTAACTTCACTCATAATACAGCAACATATTTATTTAGCACCTTTGAAGTAGATAAACATCCCAAGGTAATTCAAAAATGTAATTAGATAAAAACAGATAGCAAACTAAAGGAGGGAAATACTAGGAAATGTGATTAAAGCTCGTTAAAGATATAAGTGTTACAGAGGGTCTTAAAGGAGAGCAAGGTGGAGACATTTTGTGAGGGAATTCCAGGGAATTAGGTAGGCACCAATGTTGAAGTTGAGAAAGGACAATATGTACAAGACGTACAAGTCAGAGGAAGGCAGACTGCCTGGGAGTTATAGGGCTGGGACAGGTTAAAGAGAAAGGGAATAATAACTTATATTTATATGACATCTTTAATGTAGCAAAGCATCCCGAGGTGCTTCATAGAAACAGATTGAAATAAATTTGACACTGGGTCACAGAAGGCCACGAAGGGGTCTAAACACAAGAATGCAAATTTTAAATTGCAGGTGTTGGGGAACCAAGAACCAATGAAGGTCAGCAATAGCAGGGGTGTGAAGTAAACAGGACTTGATGGATTAGGATGTAGAAACAGTGTTTTAGTAGTTTATGAAAGGTGGCAGATGCGATATCAGCTAGAAAAACATTGGCAGATTTGAGTTTGGAGATAACAAATGTCATCCTGAATACAGTCAATGATTATACTGACATGAGTCAAAGCTTGGTTTTGATTTTACTTGGCTTTAGTCAATGACGGAAACATTTTACAGTATGTTAAACTTGTGGCATTGAAGATGTGTTCATTAGCTCTCTTTCATGCTTCAGAAACTCAAAAAGTTTATTTTACCAGACATTCAAACCCCAAGACCAAGCTATGAGCTGCAAAGAAGTGAAAATGGTTGAAATTAGAGTGGACTCTGACTAACTGCTCGTGAAGCTAGAGGGTAGTTAAGTCTCACATCAGGTTATTCCCTTTTGTCAATTATTCCTCACAAGCACCTGGATTGGTGATGAGTAGGTCTAACTGAGATTTTTTAGAACGTCAAGGCACAAGCTCTTCACAAGCTGTTCTATATAGGTTTACCCATCAAGCTGAAGACAGATTTTCATTCGGTAGCTGATAGGAAATGGTGGTGCTTCCCACCACAGCTACTGGAGATGGTGCATTAAAGCCACAGATATGATCACATTATTAATAAATCCAGGACTTGATAACCATCATGGATTTTCAGAAGGCTTTTGATAAAGTCCCTCACAGGAGCTTGATTAGTAAAATAAAAGCACATGGGATAGGTGGCAATAAACTGGCATGGATTAAGGATTGGCTAAAAGGCAGAAAACACAGAGTAGGGTTAAATGGATCATTCTCGTGTTGGCAGGCTGTAGCTAGTGGAGTACCTCAAAGATCAGTACCTGGGGTTCAGGTGTTCACAATACCTATCAGTGTTTTGTTTGTGGGGACCAAATGTAATATTTCCAAATTAGCGAACAAAGCTAGGTGGGAATGTGTGTTGTGAGGAAAACATAAAGCAGCTACTGGACGATTTGGACAGATTTAGTGAGTGGGCAAGAACATGGTGGATGGAATATTATGTGGAAAAATGTGAGCTAATCAGTGTTGGTAAAAGGAACGGATGTGCAGAGTATTTCCTAAATGGTAAGAAATTAGAAAGCGCAGATGTACAAAGGGACCTGGATCTCCTTGCCCATAAGTCACTGAAGGCTAAAATGCAGGTGCTGCAAGCTATTAGGAAGATTAATGGAACGTTAGTCTTTTTCGCAAGAGGATTTGAGTACAGGAGTAGTGAGATGTTGCCTCAGTTGTATAAAAGTTTGGTTAGATACAACCTGGAGTAGTGTGTGCAGTTTTGGTCCCATTACCTCAGAAAAGATATTACTGCTATAGACGAAGTACAACATAGGTTCACCAGACTTTCTGCGGAGGTGGCAGGACTGTCTTATGAAGAGAAATTGGGTAAATTGGATTTGTATTCTCTAAAGTTTCTAAGATAAGAGGTGATCTCATTGAATCCGATAAAATACTTAAAGGAATCAACAGGGTAGACGCAAGTAAGATATTTCCCTTGGTTGCGGAGTCTAGAACCAGGGGGCACAATTTGAGAATAAGGGGGACAGAGATGAGGAGAAACTTCTTTACACAGAGGGTTGCGAATCTTTGGAATTCTCTACCTCAGAGAGCCATGAAAACTGAGTCATTCAGTATGTTTAAGGTAGAGATTGATAGATTTCGGATTAACAGTAATCTAAAGGATTATGGGTTAGTGTGGGTAAAAGGCATTGAAGTGTTCAATCAGCCATGAATGGCCTCCTCCTGTTTCTATGACTGAAGCATGACCAAAATGTGATGGTCTTCCTCGGAGCCTGGCATTAAATGACTGGAATAAAGTTAACACACCATGGCAGATTCAACCAGCCAATACCTAAGCCAGGGAAAGCACAGAGCATTTGAGGACATTGGAGATGCTTGACTAGCAAGCCTGCCTCATTCATGAGACCTGAAGAGCCAGCCCATAAGGTGAATTATCTTTTACCATTTGACTGCATATAACCATGTCAAACGATATACTAACACTAATGGTTTCAGTTGTATGTACAGTGGGAAGATAACCAGTCCTCTGTGCTGATGAATTTCACTGGTTTGGTTTACTTCGATCACATGGACATTTTCCAAATCACGGCAATTGCTAACCTGCACCAAAGCTCTTTGGGAAAAGGTGAGTAGATTTGCCCCAATGAGCAGTGCACATTCCAAATTGGAAAACAATAAGTCCTCCTCAGTGCATTTCTCAGCATTTTGTTTTGGAAACGATGAAACATTCAACAGGTTTCCATATGTATCTCACACTGAGCAATCTAAAATAAAATATAAGAAAGCCCCATCCAGGCACCTCTTTACAAGGGCAAAATAGTTGTGGATTATCCAGTAACAGTTTTTTGCCTGACACCAGGAATTAACCTTATTATTCTTCTCTGGGCAGCCTTTAGGCCTGGACGGCCATCTTACATCATGTCAATCAGAGATATACAAGGTACAGGTAGACAGACTTGGAAAAGAGTGAAAACAACAGGGTTGTGGTGATGGGAGACTTCAACTTCCCCAATATTGACTGGGACTCACTTAGTGCCAGGGGCTTAGACGGGGCGGAGTTTGTAAGGAGCATCCAGGAGGGCTTCTTAAAACAATATGTAGACAGTCCAACTAGGGAAGGGGCGGTACTGGACCTGGTATTGGGGAATGAGCCCGGCCAGGTGGTAGAAGTTTCAGTAGGGGAGCATTTTGGGAACAGTGACCACAATTCAGTAAGTTTTAAAGTGCTGGTGGACAAGGATAAGTGTGGTCCTAGGGTGAATGTGCTAAATTGGGGGAAGGCGAATTATAACAATATTAAGCGGGAACTGAAGAACCTAGATTGGGGGCAGATGTTTGAGGGCAAATCAGCATCTGACATGTGGGAGGCTGTCAAGTGTCAGTTGAAAGGAATTCAGGACCGGCATGTTCCTGTGAGGAAGAAGGATAAATACGGCAATTTTCAGGAACCTTGGATAACGAGAGATACTGTAGGCCTCGTCAAAAAGAAAAAGGAGGCATTTGTCAGGGCTAAAAGGCTGGGAACAGACGATGCCTGTGTGGAATATAAGGAAAGTAGGAAGGAACGTAAGCAAGGAGTCAGGAGGGCTAGAAGGGGTCACAAAAAGTCATTGGCAAATAGGGTTAAGGAAAATCCCAAGGCTTTTTACACGTACATAAAAAGCAAGAGAGTAGCCAGGGAAAGGGTTGGCCCACTGAAGGATGGGCAAGGGAATCTATGTGTGGAGCCAGAGGAAATGGGCGAGGTACTAAATGAATACTTTGCATCAGTATTCACCAAAGAGAAGGAATTGGTAGATGTTGAGTCTGGAGAAGGGTGTGTAGATAGCCTGGATCACATTGAGATCCAAAAAGACGAGGTGTTGGGCGTCTTGAAAAATATTACGGTAGATAACTCCCAGGGCCTGATGGGATCTACCCCAGAATACTGAAGGAGGCTAGAGAGGAAATTGCTGAGGCCTTGACAGCAATCTTTGGATCCTCACTGTCTTCAGGTGATGTCCCGGAGGACTGGAGAATAGCCAATGTTGTTCCTCTGTTTAAGAAGGGTAGCAAGGATAATCCAGGGAACTACAGGCCGACGAGCCTTACATCAGTGGTAGGGAAATTACTGGAGAGAATTCTTCGAGACAGGATCTACTCCCATTTGGAAGCAAATGGACTTATTAGTGAGAGGCAGCATGGTTTTGTGAAGGGGAGGTTGTGTCTCACTAACTTGATAGAGTTTTTCGAGGAGGTCACAAAGATGATTGATGCAGGTAGGGCAGTGGATATTGTCTATATGGACTTCAGTAAGGCCTTTGACAAGGTCCCTCATGGTAGACTAGTACAAAAGGTGAAGTCACACGGGATCAGGGGTGAGCTGGCAAGGTGGATACAGAACTGGCTACGTCACAGAAGGCAGAGAGTAGCAATGGAAGGATGCTTTTCTAATTGGAGGGCTGTGACCAGTGGTGTTCCGCAGGGATCAGTGCTGGAACCTTTGCTGTTTGTAGTAAATATAAATGATTTGGAGGAAAATGTAACTGGTCTGATTAGTAAGTTTGCAGACGACACAACGATTAGTGGAATTGCGGATAGCGATGAGGTCTGTCAGAGGATACTGCAGGATTTAGATTGTTTGGAGACTTGGGCGGAGAGATGGCAGATGGAGGTTAATTCGGACAAATGTGAGGTAATGCATTTTGGAAGGTCTAATGCAGGTAGGGAATATACAGTGAATGGTAGAACCCTCAAGAGTATTGAAAGTCAGAGAGATCTAGGGGTACAGGTCCACAGGTCACTGAAAGGGGCAACACAGGTGGAGAAGGTAGTCAAGAAGGCATACGGCATGCTTGCCTTCATTTGCCGGGGCATTGAGTATAAGAATTGGCAAGTCATGTTGCAGCTGTATAGAAAAGTTAGGCCACACTTGGAGTATAGTGTTCAATTCTGGTCGCCACACTACCAGAAGGATGTGGAGGCTTTAGAGAGGGTGCAGAAGAGATTTACCAGAATGTTGCCTGGTATGGAGGGCATTAGCTATGAAGAGTGGTTGAATAAACTCGGTTTCTTCTCACTGGAACGACGGAGGTTGAGGGGCGACCTGATAGAGGTCTACAAAATTATGAGGGGCATAGACAGAGTGGATAGTCAGAGACTTTTCCCCAGGGTAGGGGGGTCAATGACTAGGGGACATAGGTTTAAGGTGAGAGGGGCAAGGTTTAGAGTAGATGTACGAGGCAAGTTTTTTACACAGAGGGTAGTGGGTGCCTGGAACTCACTACCGGAGGAGGTGGTGGAAGCAGGGACGATAGGGACATTTAAGGGGCATCTTGACAAATACACGAATAGGATGGGAATAGAGGGATACGGACCCAGGAAGTGTAGAAGATTGTAGTTTAGTCGGGCAGCATGGTCGGCACGGGCTTGGAGGGCCGAAGGGCCTGTTCCTGTGCTGTACATTTCTTTGTTCTTTGTACTAAAGATGTGTCAGGGGCAGTGTACAGCCTCTACATAACCTGTGGGAATTTTGAACTGAACTCAGCTCGCAGTTTAACACAACATTCTGCCTGATTTATCTTTTGACACATAATACTATTCAATTATGGTTAGCAATGAGTTTCAGTACAACTGATTGAACAGTACTACTTCTGGAAAATTAGGTGTACTGCGGATGTACAATCCAATTGCAGCTAAAAGAGTCACTGCTATGGACAAAAATATCAAGTCTCAGCATTTGGGCAGAGCCTTAAATTTCCAGTAAAACCTCATGAGGTTGTTAACGGATGCAAGTGAAGCATCAACACTCAAGAACCTTGACATCATCCAGGACAAAAGCAGTCCAGTTGACCACTTTTAAACATACCCATCCACCACTTTTAAACATACACCCCCTCTACCACCAATACAGAGTGGCAGCAGTGTATACCATCTACAAGTTGCACTGCAGCAACTCACCAAGGTTTCTCCAACAGCACCTTCCAAACCTGCAAACTCTACAAACCAGAAAGGAAAGACCAGCAGATTCACAGGAACGTCACTACCTGCAAGTTCCCCTTCAAGTCACACACCATCCTGACTTGGAACTATTTTGCTGTTCCTTCACTGTCATGAGGTAAAAATGATGGAACTCCCTTCCTAAAGGTAATGTGGATGTTCCTACACCACATGAACTGCAGCAATTCAAGAAGGTGGTTCAAAGGCAATTAGCGATGGACAACAAATACTGGCCTTAACAGCGACGCCCACGTCCTGTGAAAGAATAAGAATATAAAATGCAGACCGATGGATATATTTAATGATGTGGAGATGCTGGCGTTGGACTGGGGTGAGCACAGTAAGAAGTCTTACAACACCAGGTTAAAGTCCAACAGGTTTGTTTTGAATAACAAGCTTTCGGAGCACTGCTCCTTCCTTAGGTGAATGGTGAATGTCACTGTGTTTACTGTTTACCGTGGGCAAATTGGCTACATTTGCCTAAATAACAACAGTGCACTTCAAAGTGAAGCATTTTGTGTCATATACCAACAGGGTTATACAAATACAATTTCTTTAATTTCTAGACTGCTTTTAAATTCAAGCTCTACTGCCTTTTATTTTTTAAAAACGAATGTTTCATCACCTCCGCCAAACATGTACATCCGTTTCCAAAGCAAAAAGCAGATCTGTCAGCAAACGCTGGTGCATGGAGGACCACTTAAACTCAGGGATGCGGAACATGGTGGTACGTGGTCCTGGACTAAACTGTCGTCGCTGTTCCTCAGTCATTGGCATTCCGCGGAAACCCAGATCAACACGAAGGTCTCTCTCTTGTAACCCACCTCCTCGACCCTGAACGGCCTAAAATTTAAAATGATGCAATTAATTAACAAATCTTTAACATCCTCCATAAAAGATGAAATAAACAAATAGTCTAAGCAAATGTATTTTTAAAAAAATCTAATTATAGAATAGATCATATTTTGACAAAAAAATGTAAACTTATGAGCGAAAAGCATAAGGAAGAGCAGCTATTGCATAAATATTTAATTATACCAAATACATTTTTAAAAACTTAACACCGAAAACAGATAAAAAATTCCTCGTGGCTTACCATTCACTTTAAACTAGACTTGGTAATTGAAGTCAATTTAGAAATAAATTCTACTTGAATTATAAAATTAAACCTAGATCGAATCTGCTGCAGTTCATTGTTAATGCAACCAGTTACATATATTTCAAGCTTTGTAATTTGTTAAACGGTAACCCTCAAAATTCAAATTAAATTGCAATAGTTTGAGAATCTAATAACTAATAGAACATCCAACAGAAAGCAGTGACATGTTGTCAATTAACTCAAGAGTCAAGCCTGTAAAGATGTAAGCTATGTGTCCACAGGTATACATGTTAAATGGTGTTGCTCATAGCTAGTCTATAATGTGCTCCTTTATAACAATAAGACCATTACAGAATATTACATAGAACATAGCTTTCATTTTGAGATTAAGCGATATTTAAGTGGTGGGGCCAAAGACAATGGCCGGGATTCTCCGTTATCCGGCTGGCGGGCCGTACCGGCGCCAAAGAGTGGCGTGAACCACTACGGTGTCAGGACGCCCGGAAGGTGCGGAATCCTCCGCACCTTCGGGGGATAAGCCGGTGCTGGAGTGGTTGGCGCCACGCCAACCGGCGCCGAAGGGCCTCCGCCGGCCGGCGCGAGTTGGCACATGCGTGTTCCCAGAACCGCTGGCGTGATTCCTGCGCATGCGCAGGGGGTTTCTTCTCCGCGCCGGCCATGGCGGAGCTTTACAGCGGCCGCCGCGCAGGGAAAGAGTGCCCCCCGCGGCACAGACCCGCCCGCAGATCGGTGGGCCCCAATCGCGGGCCAGGCCACCGTGGGGGCCCCCCCGAGGGGCAGACCCCCCCCCCCCCCGAGGACTCCACAGGCCGCCTGCAGAGCCAGATCCCGCCAGTAAGAACTTGTGTAATTTACGCCAGCGGAACTGGCCGAAAACGGGCGACCGCTCGGCCCATCGCGGAGCGAAGAATCGCTGCCAACGGCCCCCGACCGGCGCTGCACGATTCCCTCCCCCGCCAAAAAATTGGCGCCGGATAATTCGGCAGCCGTCGTCGGGGCGGTATACACGCCGCCCCCCCCCCGGCGATTCTCCGGCCTGGCGGGGGGTCGGAGAATCCTGTCTAATGACTTTGGATTTCCTAATATTCAGTTGGAAGAAATTTCTACTCATCCAATACTGATGTCAGGCAACCTATGTGACAAATCAGAGGAAGCAGAAGGATTGAGAGATATAGTGAGGAGGTATTGTCAACAGTGAGTAGCGTCCCTCCCTCTGGTCTAGAAGTTCCGGTTTCAAATCCCACTTCAGGACTTGGCTACAGAAGTTGTGTTCATAGAACGTCCAAATAAGTTGATTATCAGCCTGTTAATCCTTCCAAATGTCTGATGGCAGGCAGTAAGAGCGAGAGAGTTCCTGGTCACCCATATTACAGAAGGAAATGGCAAATCACTGCAATCCTTTGGCAAGCATATTCATGGACCAATGCAATGGAAGGTAATGGTCACCAATGCCCTCTTTGGTCATGGAATCCAAAGGAGAAGGAAGAGAAGGAGTGCTCAGGTAAAGTTGGCCATTGTCATGAGGTGTTTTTGAACAAATAATATAGACAGTACTAAAAAAAAACATTCTTTTTTTGATTAGTGATTACCTTGCGTCCATGAGCATTCATGCCAGCTGTGGAGCACAGGTATATTTCTGTAATCTAGTTAGAGAAATTATTATTTTTCCCTCAGTTAAATGCTACAAAATCTAAAACCCATCATAAATATAGACTTTCGCTCATCCTTGCTGCCATTAACATTTCTGAAAAGGGAATGTCAGACAGAAAATTAGGAAAATCAATGGAAAATCCCACTGACAAGTGGTGGAAAAAAAGAATCCCGCCGCCAACGAACCCCCGAGAAACACGTGGCTGGGGAACTGGAGAATCCAGCCCACAATATATTGTTTGTCAAAGGAATGGTTAGCTGGCAGTCTCCATTGTCACTCAAGTGAATGTTTGCACTACCACCTAATTTTTATTCAAACGTGTAAGTTAAAAAATAGTTCAAGGTTATGACTAAAGCAATTTATTGCCGGCATCCCTTGGGTGATTTAAGTACATACTACCTGCACTTTGCGAATGGCTTTATTGAAATCGGTTTAATCATTTGGTTGCATAAAATGGCTATAAAATTGCAAATTAGAATAAAACCAGGTGGACCACTGAGCATCGGCCTATGTATCAAATTAGATGCTGGTGAAGATTTTTCCCTTGATTCCCATCACCATCAATTTTATTATGGTTCTTTGGTGCCACACTGAGTCAAATGCTGCTTTGATGTCAACGGTAGTCAGTCTCATCTCACCTCTGGAAATCAACTGTCTATGTTTCGTGAATCATAGAATCATAGAATTTACAATGCAGAAGAAGGTCATTCAACCCATTGAGTCTGCACCGGCCCTTGGAATAAGCACCATACCCAAGCCCACACCTCCACCCTATCCCCGTAACTCAGTAACCCCACCTAACTTTTTTGGACACTAAGGACAATTTAGCATGGCCAATCCACCTAACCTGCACATCTTTGGACTATGGGAGGAAACTAGAGCACCCGGAGGAAACCCACGCAGACACGGGGAGAAAGTGCAAACTCCACACAGACAGTGACCCAAGCCAGGAATCGAACCTGGGACCTTGGACCTGTGGAGCAATTGTGCTAACCACTGTGCTGTCCTTACAAGATGAAGCATGTGTTAACAACAAGCTCGAAACATTGGAAAAAAGCTCATGAGATGCTACATTTTCCTGCATGACTCCAAAACATGGAAAATAAATAAAGATCTGTGGAAGAAAATAGAGGTCCTCGAAATGTGGATGCTGAGACGTATGTCAGGAAAACAAAGGTAATTTTAAGGGATATATATAATTGTATTGGTAAACAATAGAAATACAGTACAGTTTTAAGTGGGTTTAATTTAATGTTTCTGTGCCTGGAAGGGTAAAACCTAAAATTAGATCCATTCTGGACAAAAGTGTTTGGATGTGTGGGTGGTTAAGTTCTAATCGTGTTTCTATTGTGCTTAGGGAGGGCTAGAGCATGAAGAATAAATACACTTGGAGTGGTTGCTTAGCAACTGGGGGCCTTGGAAGGTAAAAAATCTTTTTTTGGTTTCAGCTGGATATATTGCAGTTGAAGACAGGACACCGGGGAATGAACATCTCTCAACTTTGCCAGAAGACTGGACAGGATGGGAGCTGCAAAGAGGCATGCTTCCCAAAGAACCAGTTACTGTCCAGATAACCAGGAATTGGGGCAATAACAATATCTTAAGACGACTGAAGTTAAGAGAACAGAGGCAAGGTATTGTTCAGAAAATTCAAGTCTGAGTAAACAAAGTGTTCTGAGTTAAAGAGACAACTGCAGTAACCCGATTTAAGTGGGAAGGCAGGCTTTTCGGTAAATCAAAAGTTTGATGCCATTTTAATAGTCTGGGAATTGAGAGTTAACGCATTTGTGAACTGTTTGTACAGCAGTAAAAACAAAGAAATCTTAACAGGGATGATATAAAATCTGGATACTGGATCCACTGTTAAAAGTGGAGAAGAAGATTTGTTTAAAAGAGTAATTTGG